>NC_090650.1:15502154-15802154 GCF_040937935.1 Hyperolius riggenbachi
TTTCTCACTTGATACAATTAAACACAAGATAACATTATGTAAAGTTCAGAAGCGGCCAGCTCTGCTGGGCAGGGAAGCTTCTAAAGCCTGTTAACCCTTTGAATGCAGTTCTAGTAAGAAAAAAAATGCTGGTTGTATATAATATGCTGTAATTAATCTAATAATCTATTAGAGCAAAATAGAAATGCTGCCTTTCATTCCGCTTTAAAGTGTACCAGAGACCATATAAAATAAAAGTTTTATACATACCTGGGGCTTCCTCCAACCGCACTTCTCTTGTACTCTAATCTCTGCTTCTAGTATTGGGCAATGGGCATCAGACGTTGCAGTTAAAGTAGAACCCTAACCAATACTTTCTATTCTAGCTTTAAGGTGGACCTGAACTATTGCACAGAGCAGAAGGAAAAGAGAGAAACACACCCTGTATTTAGAGAGTTTAGTCTTTCTAATCCCCTCTCATCTGTGACTAATCACAAGCTGTAATTTGATCTCTCAGGTGTGTCAGCTCAGGAACACAGGATGTTAACCCTATATCTGCATCTATGAAAGCAGGAAGTAGACACATTGCAGATTTAGTGCAGGATTTGTATCAGCTGTAACAAAGAAATGCTTTTCTCTAAGGCCTCTTTCACAGGGGGACATTGCGTTTGATGCGACGTTAAGGTCGCACAACGTGCCCCTAACGCAGCACATGTAGGTTATGAAATTGGACGTAATTTTGCACTGCGTTGTGTGTCTCTTGGTGCGCCGTTTTCGTCGCATACTGATGGAACGAAAACGGCGCATGCGTTACATTTTTTGAAAAAAAATTACTGAGCATGTGCAACACACACAACGCAGCTAATAACGTGTATAACGCACAGCATGCAGCACTTTCTAATAACGCTACACGTTACACACAAATGCAACGTGTGCACTGTGACTGTCGCACAGACTTAGTATTGCTGTGCGTTAGTCCACATTAAAACATTTTCTAACGTGCGACTTTAACGTCGCGCTGTGAAAGAGGCCTAAAGGTTGTTATGCTGTTGTTGCTTATCTTTTAAAGCAAAGAGGAAGTTCTGAGTTCAGGTCCACTTCAAGGAGAGAGAGCAGAATACAGAGAGAGCCCAAAAAGAACTCAAGGTAAGAGACATATGGAGGCTGCCATATTGATTTCCTTTTAAATAATACCTATTGCCTGGCAGTCCTGCTGACCTCTTTGGCTGCAGTAGTGTCTGAATGACACACCTCAAACAAGCATGCAGCTAATCCCCTCAGACTTCAGTCAGAGGACCTGATCTGCTGCATGCTTGTTCAGGGTCTACGGATAAAAGTATTAGAGGAGCAGCTGGACAGCCAGGCAATGTGTATTGTGTAAAACGGCAGCCTCCATATGTCACTTAGCTTGGGTTCCCTTTAAGATGGAATTTGTCCAATGTAGACACAGAAAACAAAATCAAAATAATGTGTTCTTAAAGGAAACCTAAACTGAGTAGGCTCTCCTGCTGACTCTCTTGCTGATCCGGTGTCTCTAATACTTTTAGCCACAGCCCCTGAACAAGCATGCAGATCAGGTTCTCTGACTGAAGTCAGACTGGATTAGCTGCATCAGGGCCGGAGTCGGATTTACCATAAGGCATGGTAGGCATGTGCCTACAGACGCCTGATGAGGAAAAGGCGGCCCACTTCCCTTTCCAAGTGCTTCCCCCCCTTGCCTATGCAGAATCCTGATAAGAGTGTAAATGGGAGGTTACTTAACTAGGTCTCGGCACTCCACTGACAAGACAGCCCTGGCGACCTAATACTAAGGGGCACCTGTAGCTACCTATGACAGGCAAGGGAAGTAAGGGAGAAGTAACAGCTGGGACAGCCAGCACAGTTGCAGTGCAGTTTGGCAGGGGTTGGAGGTCCATGGAGGGTGGGGTCTAGGGGGCCAGGACATCTGTGCCTATAGGCTCCTGTGATGTAAATCTGGGCCTGAGCGGCATGCTTTTTTCAGGTGTGCGATTCAGCCACTACTGCAGCCATAGAGATCAGCAGGACTGCCAAGCAACTGGTATTGTTTAAAAGGAAACATTCCTATCCCTCTCAGTTAAGGTACCCTTTAAGTAGTAGAAGGGGTTACTGTATGCATCAGGTTTTATTGTTTGTGTTCCCTCAGAGAGGTTCCTTACTTCCTGTCTTGCCGAAAGGGGTAAAGAGAAAACTACCCAGTAAAGGCATGGACAGCAACAAAAACCTGCCAGAGGTAACAAACCTCCCTCACGCTACCTAAAACTGAAATGTAAAAAAATTGGTTGATGTTACTCAATAAAGTGAGTCTGACTACAAACATGACTGCCGGCATGGCCTCCCCATGTGACCACAGACCACCCTCTGCATTGGTGCAGAGGACTGTTATGACGCAGCTAGGAAGTAGGAGGGGAGGTGCCTAAAGTTCCCGCCTTGTCCTGAGCCTCGTCAGAGCTCAGGGGAATCCTCTTTGGAGAAAAGACAAAGCGGGTAACAGTAACATAATCATTCAAAATGATCAAACGTTTTGGCCTGTTGATAATTTGGTTGGTCTGAATGAATTAATCTTAAGATCGAAATTTGAGTTCTTTCACCGCTGCATCCTTATGTGTGTGTCCAATTTAATCATTGTTCTTATTGGCTGTTAGAAGTCTAATACATTTGTGCTGATAAAAAAAGAACATTGCGTGTTAAAGTGAACCCGAGGTGAGGGTGATATGGAGGCTGCCATATTTATTTCCTTTTAAGCAATACCAGTTGCCTGGTAGCCCTCCTGATCTATTTGGCAGCAGTAGCGTCTGAATCACACCAGAAACAAGCATGCAGCTAATCTTGTCAGATCTGACAATAATGTAAGAAACACCAGACCTGCTGCATGCTTGTTCAGGGGCTACGGCTGAAAGTATTAGAGTCAGAGGATCAGCAAGATAGCCAGGCAACTGGAATTGCTGTAAAAGAAATAAATATGGCAGCCTCCATATAACCCCCACCTTAGATTCACTTTAAAAGGATACCCGAAGTGACATGTGACATGATGAAATAGACATGGGTATGTACAGTGCCTCGCACACAAATAACTAGGCTGTGTTCCTTTTTTTCTTTCTCTGCCTGAAAGAGTTAAATATCAGGTATGTAAGTGGCTGACTCAGTCCTGACTCAGACAGGAAGTGACTACAACGTGACCCTCACTGATAAGAAATTACAACTATAAAACACTTTCCAGGCTGAAAATGGCTTCTGAGAGCAGGAAAGAGATAAAAAGGGTCAATAGTTCATAGATTTTAGTTTTGGCATACTTCACTGAATGTGTCATTAGCATTAGCATGAGCAAATACACAAGAATAGTAAAAACTTAAAAAGTAGATTTAAACATAAAATAAAACTGTGGAATATCTTCAAAGTCAATTTTAGGAGAAGGAAGATAGATACAATTGTTTATTTCATTAGTTTATTTTCGTCTCGGGTGTCCTTTAAAGGGGAACTGAAGAGAGAGGTATATGGAGGCTGTCATGTTTATTTCCTTTTAATCAATACCAGTTGCCTGGCAGCCCTGCTGGTCTATTTCTCTGCAGTAGTATCTGATTAAAACCAGAAACAAGCATGCAGCTAGTCTTGTCAGATCAGACTTATAAGTCTGAACCACTTAAACACCTGATCTGCTGCATGCTTGTTTAGGGGCTATGGCTAATAGTATTAGAGGCAGAGGATCAGCAGGGCTGCCAGGCAACTGGTATTGTCTAAAAGGAAATAAACATGACAGCCTCCATATACCTCTCTCTTCAGTTCCCCTTTAAGGCACAGTGATCCAACCATGAAACTGGGGGTTGAGCGATGGGAATATGTGGTCGATATTTATTAGCAGAGTGATTCACCTTTACCTGGAATTTTGAAGGACTGTCTATGTATCTGCATTTATTTGCTAATTACACTCAACTTCTTGAGGCTACTGGAAGTTGTTTTTTTGAAGTCACCAACATATCTACTAGATCCTAGGTTCTCAACGTGTGGTACGTGTACCCCAGGGGGTACTTCTGATGGTTTCAGGGGGTACTCAGGCTTGATAAACTTTACTAAGAATAACAAATTTAGAGTTTTAGAAAATGATAAATCCTATTCAAACACCTAATTCATGTTTTAGCTAATTAACAGCAATAGTAAATGCTTGGAAATTGTTTAGAACCAATTATCATGTACTACAATAAAATATAGATTTGTCAAGGGGTACTTGTAATAATGTTTACTATGCTAGGGGGTACTTGGTGAGTACAGGGTTTTAAAAGGGGTACATACCAATGAAATGTTGAGAAACACTGTACTAGATCATATATTCTGCTGCACAAGTAGGCTTAATCACCATGTATGCTTTTGCTCTTGTAACCTTCAGCATGCAATGCATTATCTGTACCACAAGGTTCTGTTCTTGGCCCCTTTTCCTTCTGCATCTTCATTCGCTACCTGGGACAATGTAGGCACTGCTTTGCATTTTAGTTCCCTTATATACAGAAAACACTCACATCTACTTTTTAGTTCCTCACTTTTGCACCCTGCTATCTCAGGCCCTAACAAGTACACCAGGTGTTTCTTCATCCACGCCACATCCACACACGCCATTACGACCACCTCTGCCAACAATCTAGCATGTGTACAGCGGCCCCCAGCTATGAGCTGGGTGGACTGATTTGTCTGGTCGCTGGCAGACAGCTTTATACCCCCCAACTCACCATGCCCACTGAGTGATGTCACAACGGCGCTGCTCCATTGGCCCTCCGCCCCACGCACATACCCCTGCAGAGCAACATTCCTCATACGCGCGCACCAGACTTTAAGCCAGGTACACACATCCAATTTTAATTGGCCAATGACTTGCTAATTTTACCACCTCCATGTAGCAACAGATTTTGAATACTATGAATAGATTGTGTGAGTAAACCTTCATACTACATGGTGGTGGTAACATTGGCCAATTATTGGCCAAACAAAATTGGATGTGTGTGCACACTACAGGGGGCGTTGCTAAGCCCGGTACACACTTTCAACTAGGATTGGTCAATCACTGACCAATGTTACCACCTCCCTGTAGTAGGAGGGATTACCTACACAATCTGCTCATAGTATCAATATCTGTTGACCCTCACACTATGTGCAGGTGGTAAAATTGCTCAGTGATTGGCCAGTGTGTACAAGGCTTTAGGACGATTTCCAATAGATTACTTGCTGAAATCTAATGCAACTAACTGTCTGCAGTGTGTGGACAGGTGAGTGATTCAGTCAGAGCAATCGATCGGATGGCCAAGACCACCTAGGCCATGGCCTAGGGCACCACAGGAGCAAGGGCACCAAAACAACAGGCTAAACTGATGCAGCATTAGCTAGCTTGCAAATGCTGCTGTGCAGGAAGATCTGGCGAGTGATTGACCTGCTCTCTACACGTTGGCATTGTGGCGGGAAGCTACAGACTTGGGCAACATTGGAAAGGAGCAAGTGAAGGAAGTGGAATAGCAGCTGCCAGTCACTCACATCTCCACTCGTCTCCAACATAGAAGCTTCTCTTCCCCTCACTTGTAACAGACGCCAATTGGAGGGACAGATGCACAGCGGTGGCTGATTGAAATGGAAGAGGAATCTTCTGTGCTGGAGATGAACAGAAATGTGAGTAATACTGATAGCTGCTGCAGCTTGGAGGCGAGCTGGCTACTTATACAGAAAGGGGGGGGGGGGAGTGGGAAAGGGAGTAATTAAGAGAGTCATCAGGCTACCTATACTGGAGGGAAAGGGGGAGGGGTCATCTGGCTACCTATACTGGAGGGAAAGGGGGAGGGGTCATCTGGCTACCTATACTGGAGGGAAAGGGGGAGGGGTCATCTCGCTACCTATACTGAAGGGGGGCGGCTGGTGACAGTGGCCTAGGGTGGGAAAGAGTACAAATCCGGCCCTGAGGCCCAGTGCACAGCAAAAACCACTGATCCGCAAAATGCTAGAGGTTTTTGAAGCAGATTTCAGAGCGACTCTAGGCATGTATAGAGAGGTTTTCTTGCCACAGAAACGTTTTCTAAACATGCCTAGCGTTTTTCAGAGCGGTTTGAGCTTTTCCTATACTTTACATTGAGGCAGAAACGCTTCTGCAAACCGCAAAAGTGCAGCAGGAGCCACGTTTGCAGTTTGCTAAAAACCTCAAACCGCCGGTGTGCACCATCCCATTGAGATACATTAGCAAAGCGTTTTCACAGGCGCAACGCTTCCAAAAACGCTTGGTGTGCACCAGGCCTAATGTATGGCCACCCTTTGGCTGTTATGTTCCCTCGGTAATGCCGCATGATGAGATAACTTTAGATTAGTGATGATGGTAGAAAGTATGGGATCCGTGCAGTGGCATAACTACAAATCATGCCCTTCCCCCCAAGAAACTTTGATGGGGGCCTCCTAATGGTCACACCCCTTCCCTTGCCTCCCCTGGTGACCCTCACAGCCTGGGGGGCCGTCTCACAAGGGTCATAAAACAAGTACGGCCATCAGGATCTTCACACCCATAACAAGTGTGGCCACAAAACCACCCGATCTGAAGGGTGGACCCCTTTATCAGAGAAAGTGAAGGTCAATAGTCACTGCTCTGGACCCCCTGGGATTTCAGGGTCTGCTCTCTTAGTTAACCCTCTGGATCCATGGGTCTAGCAGTGGAGAGCGGTGGCCTGAGTCACACGAATAGGACTCGTCATCATTAGAGTTCCACAAGTCTCCAGAGCTGATTCATCAGTAGATGTCGGCTCTCCAAGCATGACTGTGCTGAGAAATATCCTGGCCTGTTTCTCCATCCCGGATCCTTCTGTCTCTCCATCCACAGAGTAAACACACCAGCTATCGGCTGTCAAACAAACACTCAGAAGGCCATTATTGGAGGATCAGGACGCCACGCCCGCCACTCTCACTGAGTGGGCTTTGTGTGTGTCGGAAAACTCATCGGAGAATTTCCACTGATGATTCCGAGCTCTGCTGTCCTCCTTCCTTCCGCCTAGACACGCTTCCTTCCGCTTAGAGAACACAATCTTATTCATAATAACTGTATTTCAGTAATTAACGCAATAATTAAAACGGTGTGTCAACAGGTTGAGGTGAAACAATAACACAAACTGTAGAGATCTTATTTTCACATAGCTGAGTAACTTAATTATGGGTTACATCTTCTCGTGTACCCCTTGCAGTGGCGTAACTACAATTTGAGGGCCCCCCAGCAAAACTTGAGGCCCCCAATGGTCCCACCCCTTCCCTTGTCTCCCCTTGGTGCCCTTCACGGCCTTGGGGACCATCTCACAAGGGTCCTAAAACAAGAGCGGACATCACCTTCCACCCATAACAAGTGTAGCCACAAAACCCCCTGATCTGAAGTGCAGTCCGCTGTATCGGAGGAAGGGAAGCAGGGGCATAACTAGAAATCACTAGGCCCCCTGTGAAACTTTGGATGGTGACTTTGTATGATTCCTTATCAGTGGCTGAGCAGATGCAGTCATTAGAACAATTGTGCAGAGAGCAGAAAGTTTTTCCTCTCTGTGTCCTTAGATGTCAGTCTCTCAGGACAGGGAAAATACATTTCTCCCCCCACGGGGGCCCCTGCGGCTTATGTGCCCCCCTGCGGCTGCATCCCTTGCATGGTCTATTGTTACGCCCCTGAAGGGAAGGTTAGAAGTTTGGGCCCCCAAAGCTATGGGCCCCCCTGTGATCACAGGGGGGGGGGGGGGTTTCCCTCTAGTTACACCCTGACCCCTTGGCTCTATAAATGTGATAGGGTAGCCCTGTATCAGGGCCGCCCTTTGACCTGTGGTCACTCAGGGCACAACATAGTCAGGGGCACCAGAAGTAGTCACAGCTGGCTACCTATACCGAGGAGGACATCTGCTCCCTATACTGGGGGCCGGCCTTATTCTGGGGACAGCTGGCTACCTATACTGAGGGGAACATCTGCTCCCTATACTGGGGGCCGGCCTTATTCTGGGGACACAGCTTGCTATCTATACTGAGGAGGACATCTGCTCCCTATGCTGGGGGCCGGCCTTATTCTGGGGACACAGCTGGCTACCTATACTGAGGGGGACATCTGCTCCCTATACAGGGGGCCGGCCTTATTCTGGGGACACAGCTGGCTACCTATACCGAGGGGGATATCTGCTCCCTATACTGGGGGCCGGCCTTATTCTGGGGACACAGCTGGCTACCTATACTGAGGGGGACATCTGCTCCCTATACTGGGGGCCCGGCCTTATTCTGGGGATACAGCTGGCTACCTATACCGAGGGGGACATCTGCTCCCTATACTGGGGGCCGGCCTTATTCTGGGGACACAGCTGGCTACCTATACTGAGGGGGACATCTGCTCCCTATACTGGGGGCCGACCTTATTCTGGGGATACAGCAGGCTACCTATACCGAGGGGGACATCTGCTCCCTATACTGGGGGCCGGCCTTATTCTGGGGATACAGCTGGCTACCTATACTGAGGGGAACATCTGCTCCCTATACTGGGAGCCTGCCTTATTTTGTGGACACAGCTGGCTACCTATACTGAGGGGGATATCTGCTCTCTCTATCCCGGGGGCCGGCCTTATTCTGGGGACACAGCTGGCTACCTATACTGAGGGGGACATCTGCTCCCTATACTGTGGGCCAGCCTTATTCTGGGGACACAGCTGGCTACCTATACTGAGGGGGACATCTGCTCCTTATATTGGGAGCCGGCCTTATTCTGGGGACACAGCTGGCTACCTATACTGAGGAGGATATCTGCTCTCTATACTGGGGGCCGGCCTTCTTCTGGGGACACAGCTGGCTACCTATACTGAGGGGAACATCTGCTCCCTATACTAGGGGCCGGCCTTATTCTGGGGACACAGCTGGCTACCTATACTGAGGGGGACATCTGCTCCCTATACTGGGGGCCGGCCTTATTCTGGGGACACAGCTGGCTACCTATACTGAGGGGGATATCTGCTCTCTATACTGGGGGCCGGCCTTATTCTGGGGATACAGCTGGCTAGCTATACTGAGGGGAACATCTGCTCCCTCTACTGGGAGCCGGCCTTATTCTGGGGACACAGCTGGCTACCTATACTGAGGGGGACATCTGCTCCCTATACTGTGGGCCGGCCTTATTCTGGGGACAAAGCTGGCTACCTATACTGGGGAGGATATCTGCTCTCTATACTGGGGGCTGGCCTTATTCTAGGGACACAGCTGGCTACCTATACTGAGGGGGACATCTGCTCCTTATACTGGGGGCCGGCCTTATTCTGGGGACACAGCTGGCTACCTATACTGAGGGGAATATCTGCTTCCTATACTGGGGGCCGGCCTTATTCTGGGGATACAGCTGGCTACCTATACTGAGGGGAACATCTGCTCCCTATACTGGGAGCCTGCCTTATTTTGTGGACACAGCTGGCTACCTATACTGAGGGGGATATCTGCTCTCTCTATCCCGGGGGCCGGCCTTATTCTGGGGACACAGCTGGCTACCTATACTGAGGGGGACATCTGCTCCCTATACTGTGGGCCAGCCTTATTCTGGGGACACAGCTGGCTACCTATACTGAGGGGGACATCTGCTCCTTATACTGGGGGCCGGCCTTATTCTGGGGACACAGCTGGTTACCTATACTGAGGGGGATATCTGCTTCCTATACTGGGGGCCGGCCTTATTCTGGGGACACAGCTGGCTACCTATACTGAGGGGGATATCTGCTTCCTATACTGGGGGCCAGCCTTATTCTGAGGACACAGCTGGCTACCTATACTGAGGAGGGGGACTTGCACTAAATGCTCAGTGCACGGTACTCTGATGCGCACAGCAATATTACCGAAGGTTTGTGCATCAGGCCCTAATCAGGGTTGGAGTTATGCGTGAGGATACTTTTTGGCTTCTATAGCTTATAGTGGACTGAACTCTTGCACAGCATAGAGGAATGCACCCTGTATATATTTAGAGAGCTTAGCCTGTGTAATTCCCCCTCATCTGTGACTAATCACAAGTTCTAATCTGATCTCTCATCTGTGTCAGCTGGCTGCCTCAGAAGAGCCGCTAATTTGTAAACACAGGAGGTTAACAATGTGTTTGCTTCCCTGAAAGCAGGAAGTAGACATGCTGCAGATTTATTGCAGGATTTGGATCAGCTGTAACAAAGAAATGTTTTTTCTTTAAAGGTTATTATGCTGTTGCTTATCTTTCAGGGCAGAGAGGAAGTTCTGACTTCAGGTCCCCTTTAATAACCATGTGAGGTGGGGTAGGATCGAATGGACTGTACCGAGGGAGAAAATTAAGACATTTCAAATAAGAATGATGCCATTTATTACCAAACTTCTTTTAAGTTAGCCAATAAACGGTATCATCCGGCCCACCCTAAGCCCAGCTAACCAGCGGCGTACTGATACTTACGCTCCGTTGACCAGATATCAGGCCTCTGATGGCAGCTAGCCTTCAGGGTCCAAAGCTCCCCCAACTGTCCTTTTTTTGTGAACCCAATCCCTCCGTCCATCTTTCTCCCACACGTGTCCCTCTTTCAGGACTGATGTACAGATCTATGTAATATGTGTATACATAGCTCCCCCTGTCCATCTTTCTCCCACACGCGTCCCTCTTTCAGGACTGATGTACAGATCTATGTAATATGTGTATACATAGCTCCCCCTGTCCATCTTTCTCCCACACGTGTCCCTCTTTCAGGACTGATGTACAGATCTATGTAATATGTGTATACATAGCTCCCCCTGTCCATCTTTCTCCCACACGTGTCCCTCTTTCAGGACTGATGTACAGATCTATGTAATATGTGTATACATAGCTCCCCCTGTCCATCTTTCTCCCACACGTGTCCCTCTTTCAGGACTGATGTACAGATCTATGTAATATGTGTATACATAGCTCCCCCTGTCCATCTTTCTCCCACACGCGTCCCTCTTTCAGGACTGATGTACAGATCTATGTAATATGTGTATACATAGCTCCCCCTGTCCATCTTTCTCCCACACGCGTCCCTCTTTCAGGACTGATGTACAGATCTATGTAATATGTGTATACATAGCTCCCCCTGTCCATCTTTCTCCCACACGTGTCCCTCTTTCAGGACTGATGTACAGATCTATGTAATATGTGTATACATAGCTCCCCCTGTCCATCTTTCTCCCACACGCGTCCCTCTTTCAGGACTGATGTACAGATCTATGTAATATGTGTATACATAGCTCCCCCTGTCCATCTTTCTCCCACACGTGTCCCTCTTTCAGGACTGATGTACAGATCTATGTAATATGTGTATACATAGCTCCCCCTGTCCATCTTTCTCCCACACGTGTCCCTCTTTCAGGACTGATGTACAGATCTAAGGGCTGGTGCACACCAAGGGCTTGATTCACAAAGCGGTGCAAACTGTTTCGCACGGGTGTGCTAAACAGTTAGCACGTGAAGTGCTTTTTGCGGACTTTAGCGCGCGCAAAGTGCCGCGATTCGCGCGTTCACTGACTTTTGCGCACGCAACGATCGCGCAAATCGTGGAACTTTGCACACGCAAGAGTCTGCGAAAAGCACTTCACGTGCTAACTGTTTAACGCACCCGTGCGAAACAGTTTGCACCGCTTTGTGAATCAGGCCCCAAGAGTGCTTCTGAGCACTTTTAAAAACACTAGCTCTTGGGATGTAAATATTTACCTTCCCGGCTCCAGCGCAGGCGCAGTATCGGCTCTCCGCTCGGAGATAGCTGGAAATAGCCGATCGTTGTCGGTCCGCTCTCCTGCGCAGGTGCAAGTCTCCTGTGCCTGCCTAGTAGAGCGGACCTGACAGAGATCGGCTATTTCCACCTATTTCCATGCTGAGAGCCGCAACAGCGCCACCCTCTGGATCCAGGAAAGGTAAATAAATCAGCGCTTGTCAGGCTTGTCGGGGGATTATTCCGGGACACTCCGGGGGGAGCCAGCGCTGGACTGCCTGCAGCTACAGGGGAGGGGGAAGCCTCATTGGGACCCAGAGGCTTCCCCCTCCCCAGGTGAGTACCCCCCAGGGGATGTTGTTTTATTACAGACTTTAAGTATTGATATATTGTCAGTTAAATTGACAAAACAGCTATTTCTTATTTTCAAATGTTAAAGAGTAACAAAAATTACATCCTGTTTTTTATCATCCTACAACTTCCAAAGGCTATTCTAATGTGTTCTGGCTTACTGCAGCACGTTCTACTATCACCATCTCTGTAATAAATCAACTTATCTCTCTCTTGTCAGACTTGTCAGCCTGTGTCTGGAAGGCTGCCAAGTTCTTCAGTGTTGTGGTTCTGTGATGCATCTCCCCCCTCCAGGCCCCTCTCTGCACACTGCCTGTGTATTATTTAGATTAGGGCAGCTTCTCTCTTCTCTCTTATCTTTTACAAGCTGGATAAATCCTCCTCTGAGCTGGCTGGGCTTTCACATACTGAGGAATTACATACAGGCAGAGCTGTCTGCACTCTGCAGGAAGAAACAGCCTGACACTTCAGTGGAAGATAGCTGCAGGGGGAAAGAAACACACAAATGATCTCTTGAGATTCAAAAGGAAGGGTGTATACAGCCTGCTTGTGTATGAATGTATTTTCTATGTGTGGACATAATGTACATCAACCTACTTCCTGTTTTGGTGGCCATTTTGTTTGTTTATAAAGAAACTTTTTAAAACTGTTTTTAACCACTTTTAGGGCTGGTGCACACCAAAACCCGCTAGCAGATCCGCAAAACGCTAGCAGATTTTTAAACGCTCTTTTTTATTTTTATGAGGCGTTTTGCTAGCGTTTTGCGGATTGCTGCTGCGGTTTTCAGTATAGTAGATTTCATATATTGTTACAGTAAAGCTGTTACTGAACAGCTTCTGTAACAAAAACGCCTGCAAAACCGCTCTGAACAGGCGTTTTTCAGAGTGGTTTGCGTTTTTCCTATACTTAACATTGGGGCAGAAACGCATCCGAAATCCAAAAAATGCCTCACCCAGGCATTTTTCGTTTCTGCAAAACGCCTGCCGCTCTGGTGTGCACCACCCCATTGAGATACATTGACCAAGCAGATCCGCAGCCGCAAGCGGATCTGAAAACGCGGAAAAAGCCGCTCGGTGTGCACCAGCCCTTTATGCGGCGAGGAGCGGCAAAATTGTGACAGAGGGTAATAGGAGATGTCCCCTAACGCACTGGTATGTTTACTTTTGTGCGATTTTAACAATACAGATTCTCTTTAAAATGAAGGAAAACTACTGATAATAGAGACAGTGTGGTCTGAAGGCTATAACTGCATCCTTTGCTTCTAAATTCTTTGTGATAAGCATGGGGAGGGGTGTGGTGGGAACGTAATTAGAGGTGTGGCAGGGGGCGTGTCTTAAAGTGCCCCTCTTTGTTATCTCAAAAAGGTGGTAAGTATGAGGCTATATTCACAAAACCTCAGTAAAATTTAAAGGGAACCTGAGATAACCTACACCTCAGGTTTGAGGGTGCGTTTCCACTAGTGCGGTGGGAAATCGCCGCGGATTCTCCGCGGACGAATTCGCATGCAGGAGCGAAATCGCATGCGGTTGTATGCGAATTTTACCGCAAATTTGCATACGATTTCGCATGGATGACGCTGTGTGCGAATTTAACCATGTCAGTGCCTGTGTGCTTTTTCATTGACTCCATGCGAAATCGTATGCGAATTCGCATGAAAATTCGCATGAAAAAACACCATGCGAATTCACTATTAAATACATTGTATGCGAATCGCATGCGTGTGTGCGGTGTCCGAATTCGGATGGCTCTGCTGAGCAGACTTTTCCTGCACAAGAAAACGCTCCGTTTTCCTGACATGTGGACACAGGCTCATTCACTTTTATTGGTTATGCGAATTTGCATGCGGGGAACGCATGCGAATTCGCGTTAGTGGAAACGCACCCATTACCCGAGGCTTTCTCCAACCCCCTTGAAGCCGCTCGGCCCCCTCGCCAACTCCCCAGGCAGCTCCTGTCCCCCGCTGGACAGCCCGGTACTCTGTCCGAGTTGCATTGGATTAGCTGTATGTTGGTCTCTGGTGTGATTCAGACACTACTGCAGGCAAAGAGATCAGCAGGACTGCCAGGCAACTGGCATTGTTTAACAAGAAAAAAAATATGACAGCCTCCATCTCCCTCTCACTTCAATTGTGCTTTAATAGTGAGCTAAGAGGACCTGTAGTGTGAGTGGAAAATCACTGATTCATTTGGAAAGACTTGCCCACAGTGCTGACACTCTTTGCATGCCATTATGTCATTCACCCTGTGATGTCGGTTGCCAGGTGATCTTGCAGCAGCCCTTGTAAGACTCCCTTGCTTTATCACAGTGCACAGCCCGATCGTATTTGTCTTAGATACTGATAGTATGTCTTGGCTGTAGGTTTACAACCGTCTCCTGCCAAACACATCGCCGCCTGCCAGTGTGTGTATGACGGAAGCTGAATGCCAGGCAGAAATACTATCTTACCTCTGCAACGCGGCTGCCCTCTGTGTGATCAACAGAGTCAATGATGAGATGTTAGGCATTTTGGTTTGCATGTATAAGGAATGCTTGGTGAAATTTGCCTTCTTAAAACAGAAGGAAACTCGCAATAATTCAGCTATAAGTGAACAGTTGTTGTTACCCACAATGCACCACTACCGAATATGCAAATTATCTCTTTTCACCCCTGTAAGCCAGGTAAGTATCCAGAACTGCTGGTGTATAGCAAGCCTATAGCTTTAAATATTACACAGCCACATTAACCCCTCATGTAGACAGCCTGTTTCTGACTTTTAGGCTGCTTCCACACAGGGACGTTACAGGTGCACGTTAGTGCAGCCAAGCCCGGCCCTAGACTTTTTGCCGCCTGAGGCAAGCAACCCCCCCCCCCACCAAGCCGTGGGTGTGAGGGCCCGCCCGAGCTGGAGGGGATAGCGGGCAGGAAGGGGGTATTGGGGCTAGGGGAGGGGGGTCGGACCCCCCCCCCATCCCTCGCCTGGGTCCCCCATCCTCTGCTCCCCTTCAGCTTTAAAAAGTTGCATGGCTGGCTGCAGCTGTAAGAGGCAACAGGCGGGGATCACTCACCTCTTCCTCGTTCCAGCCTAGCCTGCGCTCCACTGACGTCACTTCCTGCTACGCCGCAGGAAGTGACGTCAGTGGAGAGCACGCTGGAACGAGGAAGTGGTGAGTGATCCCCGCCCGTTGCCTCTTACAGCTGCAGCCAGCCACGCAACTTTTTAAAGCTGGAGGGGAGGACGGGGGACCCAGGCGAGGGAGGGGGGGGGGTCCGACACCCCTCCCCGCTGCTAGGCCCAATAACCCCATTCACTTGCATTAGCCAAGCGGTTTTCCCCCTGCAAGTGTTTTAAAAAACACTCCAGAACCGCTCCGGTGTGCATCAGCCCTCAGTGAACATTTGTGGTTACCGTATAAGGAAGAAACCTTTCCCAGTATAGACAATTAGATGTGTCCCAAGTATTAGGAACCCCCTCCAGTCCCCAGTACAGCCAGATGTGCCCCCTGATTTACAGCAAAACCTGAAGGAAAAATAAACATATGAAATAATGAATTGAATGTGTAGTACAGCTAAGAAATAGAACATTAGTAGCAAAGAAAATAGTCACATATTGTTTTCTAGTACAGAAAGAGTTAAAAAAAAACTTCAGTTATTTATGAAAAAGAGCTCCTCTGATCAGTCCTGTTTTCTGAAGCACCTAAACAGCCAAGAAACGATGAGAGAGACAGCTTGAGATAAGGCCCAGTGCACACCAAAACCGCTAGCAGATCGTCAAAACGCTAACGTTTTGGGAGCAGAGAGCAGATATTTGGCCGGGTGCACACCAAGCGGATTTTGTATGCGATCCACCAGCCGCATCAGCCAGTGAAAACGCTTGGCTATTGTATTTCAATGTGTGGTGCACACCGGCGGTTTGAGGTTTTTTAGCAAACCGCAAACGCGCAGCAGGAGGCGCGTTTGCGGCTTGGCAAAAACCTCAAACCGCCGGTGTGCACCATCCCATTGCAATACATTAGCCAAGCATTTTTCCAGGCGGATGCGGCCGGCGGATCGCTCCAAAAACCGCTCGGTGTGCACTGGGCCTAAGATTGAGATGAGATTTTCACTGCAGGAAAGTTCAAAGGGTTATTATTTCTGCTTTGTTTTATAGCTTAAAGCAGAGTTCCCCAACCCTGTCCTCAAGGCCCACTAACAGTACATGTTTTGCAGAAAACCACAAACACTCACAGGTGGGGTAATTAGTGTCTCAGCAGAGCTGATTAACTACCTCTGTGGATTTCCACAAAACATGCACTGTTGGTGGGCCTTGAGGACAGGGTTGGGGAACACTGGCTTAAAGTGAGGTGAGAGTTATATGGAGACTGTCAAATGTATTTCGTTTTAAGCAATACCAGTCACCTGGCTGTCCTGTAATACTTTCAGCCGTAGCCCCTGAACAAGCATTCAGCAGATCAAGTGTTTCTGATATTATTGTCAGAACTGACAAGATTGCCTGCATGCTTGTTTCGGGTGTTATTCAGACACTACTGCAGGACTGCCAGACAACTGGTATTGCTGAAAAGGAAACAAATATGGCAGCCTGCCCTCCATACCACTCTTACCTCAGCTTCACTTTAAAAGATAGAGTGTGGTTTTAAAACTGCAAATGTGACAAACAAGCAATGTTATAAAAAAAAAGCTATATACTGTATATACTCAAGTATAAGTCTAGAAATGTAGGTCTGATTCACTTCATAAAAGTATAGGGGTAGACTTATACAGGAGTCATGGGCAACACTGAGCAGAGAGTAATGTGTGTAGCAATGTACCCAGTGGTAAGTGATACTTTGAGGAAAGGAAATGCAGAGAAAACACCGGTCTGAAAGTCCTGCCCACAACAACTAACAAGGAAAGGAGAAGGGGGAAATACTGGGCTGCATAAAAGGGAGTGAATAATTGCAGCACTTGGGGGCTGGAGGAGGTATTTGCTGCACTTAGGGACAGGAAGGGTTAATGACTGCAATACTGTATGCAGTGCAATCATTAACCCCTCCTGAGCCCCAAGTGCAGCTATTAACTTTTCTAGGTAGACTTATACTTGAGCCAATAAAAAAAATCCAGCTTAAGAGTATTGAATATTGGAGTCGACTTACACATGAGGCTGAGTTGTATTCGGTAACTGAAAATAAAAATATGAGATTCTTTTCTTTGCCACTAATGTCCAATTCATTATCTGTACTACACATACAATTCATTATACTTTTTTTATGTTCACTTCAGGTTTGCTTTACGTAGAACCCCTCCCCCCCCCCCCCCCCCATTGTTTAGGTATGTCCCCCAAATTTTCATGAACTCCAAACATTTCAAAACTTCTCTGTCTGGCTAGAAATGTTTTGGGCGCCCAAACTGCCCCCTTCTATAATACCACATGGATTTTTTGCACGTATCATTTTGTTTCTGACACAGATACAACCATTCCATCGGGCTCTAAGGTCTGGAACCCACCAGAAGCTTTTTCTAAGCGCTTGAGATGTAAAAAGCTCTTACCATCTTTGGATGGGGCCCCCGCTCCCTCGCCCTTCTCCTGCATCACTACAGTACAGAGCACTTGGGAAGGGGGTGGAGAGGCTGGGGGTAGAGCAGCGCTGTACACAAGACCCTGCTTAACGCTGAATAGGGACTGTCTACAAATCTTTGTCTACAACACTTTGTATTATACATGATCAGTGACTGAGCACATGCAGTCATTAAAACAATTGTACAGAAAGATGAAAGTTTTTTCTCTCCGTGCCCTTAGTTGTCAGTCTCTCAAGAAAGGGAAAATATTATTCTCTACCCCAGGAGGCCCCCTGTGGCTTCTGGGCCCCCCTGCAGCTGCATATCTTGCAGGGTCTATAGTTACACCCCTGGCTCTTACTAATGTAATGCTATGGGTGTGATCTGGAGAGCTCTAAGAGGAGTACTGAATTCATGCTTATTGCTTGGGGGGGAAAACTGCTGAGTACATGTCATCAATTTTAGAAGTTTATAGGCTGTCATTTCAAAAGGAAATATTCTGATAAACCACATTAGCTTAAAACTTGACTTGTGTAACACAAATATCCTGTAGGTCACAATATTTGTATTTAAAGTGAACCAGAGACGAAGCACCCTCATGTATTTTACCATATATATCAGTGGGAACATTAGAGAAAACACCTACCCTGCTCTCTGTTTCATCCTTCACTGTTCAGCTTGCTTCTAATCAGCCCTGATAAAATCTGAGCATTCAGTCTGGCTTTGCTATAATGACTCAGCTATAATGATTCCTGAGCAGAGCCAGCAGGGGGCAGGCTTGGACTTGCAAAGACATGAGAGAACACAGACTCAGCTATAATGATTCCTGAGCAAAGCCAGACTGAATGCTCAGTTGGGGATTTTATCAGGGCTTAAAGGAAGCAGGCTGAGCAGTGAAGGATGAAACAGAGAGCAGGGTAGGTGTTTTCTCTAATGTTCCCACTGATATATATGGTAAAATACATGAGGGTGCTTCTTCTTTGGTTCACTTTAACAAAGGATTACAACAACGTGGATCGAGGAGCGCCAAAAGGAATATAATCTTGATGGTGTGCCCAGGTCCTCTCCCCAGTACCAAGGGGGTCACAATGTACAGTATGTCCACTTCAAGGACCGACACCACACAATGGGATTCACTAAACCGTGATAACTCATAGCATGGCTGCGCTCATGTTTTTGCGTGCGTTTTTGTGCGCAATTGCAAATTTCTGCGCGCAATTGCACATTTTTCGTGCGCAATTGCAAATTAAATTTGCAATTGCATGCGAAAATTCATGATTGCGTGCGAAAATGTTATCGCGGCTGTGCTATGAATTATCACGATTGTATCATCAAAAGTAATGACAGGCAATGACAGCCTGCTGTTTAGGCCAAGAGGCCTTTATCGAATTTCTCAAGAAGTCATAACCTGGGTATTTCAGGCATAGTTGCCGTACCAGTTGCCTGGCTGTCCTGCTGATCCTCTGCTTCTAATATGTTTAGCCATAGCCCCTAAACAAGCATACAGCAGATCAGGTGCTCTGACTGAAGTGTGAGTGGACTAGCTGCATGCTTATTTCAGGTGTGTGATTCAGACACTACTGCAGCCAAAGAGACCAGCAGGGCTGCCAGGCAACTGGTATTGTGTAAAGGGAAATAAATATGGCCGCCTCCATCTCCCTCTCACTTCAGTTGACCTCTAATAGTGAGCTAAAAGGACCTGTCGTGTGAGTGAAAAATCATTGATTCATTTGGAAAGACTTGCCCACAGAGCTGACGTTCTTTGCATGCCATTATGTCATTCACCATGTGATGTTAGTTGCCAGATGATTATGACTTCTTGAGCAACTTGATAAAGGCCTCTTGGCCTAAACAGCGGGCTGTCGTTGCCTGTCATTACTTTTGATAATACAATAAAAGAGCACTAAGCTATAAATACATTTGGCTTGATTCACAAAAGGGTGCTAACACAGTTATCACGCCTAAAAGCTTTGCACATGCAAACTAGGGTGCTAAGTGGTTTGCACATCCAAAGCTGTTACTGATCATGCGTTAAGTTGGTGCACCCGAAACGTTGCACCGGTGCGCGTGAAAGAGCGGTATGGTATCAAGGTGTCCGGTACTGTAGTGGTGAGGAGCAGTGGACATTGGAATAGTATCGGGGTGCCTGGCACTGTAGTGGTGAGAGGTGGTGGACATCAGTATGGTATTGGGGTGCCCGGCGCTGTAGTGGTGTGGAGTGGTGGACAGTGGAATAGTATTGGGGTGCCCGGCACTGTAGTGGTGAGGAGTGGTGGACATTGGAATAGTATCGGGGCGCCCGGCACTGTAGTGGTGAGGAGCGGTGGACATCGGTATGGTATCGGGGTGCCTGGCACTGTAGTGGTGAGGAGCGGTGGACATCGGGATAGTATCGGGTGCCCGGCAGGCCGGCACTGTAGTGGTGAGGAGCGGTGGACATCGGTATGGTATCGGGGTGCCCGGCACTGTAGTGGTGAGGAGTGGTGGACATTGGAATAGTATCGGGGTGCCCGGCACTGTAGTGGTGAGGAGCGGTGGACATCGGTATGGTATCGGGGTGCCTGGCACTGTAGTGGTGAGGAGTGGTGGACATCGGGATAGTATCGGGTGCCCGGCAGGCCGGCACCGTAGTGGTGAGGAGCGGTGAACATCGGTATGGTATCGGGGTGCCCGGCACTGTAGTGGTGAGGAGTGGGGGACATCGGTATGGCATCGGGGTGCCCGGCACTGTAGTGGTGAGAAGCGGTGGACATCGGGATAGTATTGGGGTGTCTGGCACTGTATTGGTGAAGAGCGGTGGACATCGGGATAGTATTGGGGTGTCTGGCACTGTATTGGTGATGAGCGGTGGACATCGGGATAGTATTGGGGTGTCTGGCACTGTATTGGTGAGGAGCGGTGGACATCGGGATAGTATTGGGGTGTCTGGCACTGTATTGGTGAGGAGCGGTGGACATCGGGATAGTATTGGGGTGTCTGGCACTGTATTGGTAAGGAACGGTGGACATCGAGATAGTATTGGGGTGTCTGGCACTGTATTGGTGATGAGCGGTGGACATCGGGATAGTATTGGGGTGTCTGGCACTGTATTGGTGAGGAGCGGTGGACATCGGGATAAAAATGGGGTGTCTGGCACTGTATTGGTGATGAGCGGTGGACATCGGGATAGTATTGGGGTGTCTGGCACTGTATTGGTGAAGAGCGGTGGACATCGGGATAGTATTGGGGTGTCTGGCGCTGTATTGGTGAGGAGCGGTGGACATCGGGATAGTATTGGGGTGTCTGGCACTGTATTGGTGAGGAGCGGTGGACATCGGGATAGTATTGGGGTGTCTGGCACTGTATTGGTGAGGAGCGGTGGACATCGGGATAGTATTGGGGTGTCTGGCACTGTATTGGTGAGGAGCGGTGGACATCGGGATAGTATTAGGGTGTCTGGCACTGTATTGGTAAGGAGCGGTGGACATCGGGATAGTATTGGGGTGTCTGGCACTGTATTGGTGATGAGCGGTGGACATCGGGATAGTATTGGGGTGTCTGGCACTGTATTGGTGAGGAGCGGTGGACATCGGGATAGTATTGGGGTGTCTGGCACTGTATTGGTGAAGAGCGGTGGACATCGGGATAGTATTGGGGTGTCTGGCACTGTAGTGGTGAGGAGTGGTGGACATCGGGATAGTATTGGGGTGTCTGGCACTGTAGTGGTGAGGAGTGGTGGACATCGGGATAGTATCGGGGTGTCTAGCACTGTATTGGTGAGGAGCGGTGGACATCGTGATAGTATCGGGGTGCTCTGCACTATAATGGTGAGGAGCGGTGGACATCGGGATAGTATCGGGGTGTCTGGCACAGTAGTGGTGGACCCTGGGATAGTATCAGTGTAGCAGCGGTGAGTGACAGATATTGGGATGATATAGGGGTGTCCACCTGACCTGACACTGTAGCGTCAGCAAGCAGAGGTGCAGCAGTGTAACAGGGTAGGGAGGAGCAGCGCTGTGGTGCTGAAAGACAGCTCCGTAGCACCAAACGTCGCTCTGACATCTCTGGACAGCTGCGAGCAACCCTCAGGCGAATTAATCTTATTTGCCTATGCGATTTTTCCCAAATTTTCAAAATAAGTGTGAAATTTGATTTCTACCAACTTTCTGGTAACTTTTCAATTGCCGGGTGCTGAAAAGTTATTTGATAAACAAGAAAAAAATAGTCTCCTGCTAGAAAACATAAGTGTCCACACATTACATGATTTTCCTTCTGGATCCACCATCTGATTCGATCATTTTATCGGATCGGGGGAGGATCGATTATGCTCCATTCTGCTCAGTCGATGGAAATTGGCTGATATCTGGTTGACTCGACCAATTTATTTGATTGGAGGACAGCAGGATGGAAAATATCGGTCAATCGTGAAGTCGATTGGCTTTCGTTTGACCACACTGTAGTTGATCGCCCCGTAAGGTCAATTGCTTTATCGCTCAGTAGATAATCAGGTAATATATGGCACCTTTATTTGGCTATCGGCCCTTGTCTGTCTTGTGATTATCTCTCCTAATCGTTGATTTGAAAAGACTTTGGCCTCAATTCACTAAGCTTATCTCCTGTCTTTAATAACTCTTCTAGAGTTGTTACCATGGTGATAAGGCATGTGGTATTCAGGAAACATTTTACCTCAGGCAAACCTAAAGTTAACTCTTCTGTCTTTAAGTTAACTCTTCAATCCTTAAAATAACTCCAGAGTTAAAGACAGGCTGTTTATTAACTGCATGTGAAAATAACTACAGAGGAGGTAAATTAACTACAGAGGAGGTAAAATAACTACAGAGGAGGTAACTTAACTACAGAAGGTAGCATAAGGAATGAAGAGATAAGATAACTCTCTCTAATGCTGGGAATACACGGTTCGTTTTTGCCTTCGTTTAAACCTTCGATTCGTTCGGTAAACGAATCGAGTGTTGAAAACGTATGTGAAAATAGTCATAATCTCATTATAGTTTCGATTAATAGACCCCAAAAACGAACGACTAGTGATCGAACATGTTTGATATTATCTCTCTTTATCCATCTAATCGAGCCATTGGTAGGCTTGATGGCTGTTCAGATCGATTATATATTCGTTTATGCTAGTCCGTCCCTGTAAAAAGGGATTTTCGTTTCGTTTCTTTGCAGCCTTCGATCATTGGAAAAACGAAACCATCAGAATCGAAAAAAAAAACGAAACCGTGGGTGGTGATATTAACCGTATGACCGATTATTTCGGGATCGAAAAGGACAAAAGGCACAATCGAAACGAAGGTTTAAACGAAGGCAAAAACGAACCGTGTATTCCCAGCATTATGTGGAGGTAAGTTTTCTCTTGCCTTATTATCTCCAGCATGATCTTAGTGAATTGAGGCATTTGTGTTGATAATTTTTGTGAATAAGCCTTTTATGAGGAATCTATGAGGAGCTGATCTCTGCTACATTCCGGAGTTTTCTGTGCTGACGGGCGATGCGGGGGAATGCTGAGGTGTCCTTACACTCAGCGCTGCGATGCCCTCATTGTTCTGTCGCTGTACAAATATTTGTCTCTGTCATATAAGGAAATATAGCTGGAGATTGTCAGGGTTCACACCGTCCATCTGCTGCACGGCCAACACCCAGCCCCAGACAGATCCTGCCACAGATCCTGTTCCGCAAGTTACCTCACCAGGGCCACCGCCGTCTCATTGGCTGGCAGCTCTCAGTCAGCACTCACATCTCACATCAGTCCGATTAGCTTCAGATCAAAGGGGAATTTATAATTGGAGAGCGTGTAAAAATCGCTTTCACCTTTAAAGGGAAATGACTCTTAATAATAATTAATGTACTGAGCTGAGCTTTGTATAGTGTGAAAAATAAAGGGCAAACATTTTTATATGTATATAAAACACTGTCTTACTACAGCGACAGATCCAGACATACATGAGACGTAGAGATGATTGTAATCAGGGCAGCCATCAGGGGGGACAACTGACACTGCAGTGAGGGGCCCAGGGCTTCTGGGGGCCCTGGACCCCCCCCCCCCAAAGAGCTGGGAACAGAGGCGGACAAAAGTGGCACAGTGAGAAAAGACATGAAACGGGAACATGAGGTCACACAGAGGGACACAAAAGAGGCACAAACTGAGGTGAGACAGAGGGGGACAAAAGAGAACGGATAAAGGATAAAAACAGACCTACAAGTCCCTATCTCATTTGTTAACCGGGGACTACCTGTATTTTGCTAGTATTTGGCTCCACCCACAACATGCCATGGTCATGCCCACTTTTTTGCAGCATCACGCTGTGGGGTGGCTAGTGGGTGGGCACAGCAACCAGTGGGTGGGCCCAGGAAGGGGGGAGCAGGCCTGATGATGTGTGAGGGGCCCCAAAATTTCTGATGGCGGCCCTGATTGTAATCAGCTAATTACGATTACGCAAATGTTTGCAATTTTGCCTATACATAATTTCGATTTTTACATTTCATTTATTTCGTATAGCCATTCGTAATTCCATGTAAAATTTTGTGTAATTTTCGCGTAACTTCATGCCGACTTTGGTAGTGAATAGCAAAGCATACATGGTAGTGACACCAAAATTGCTACAAATGTTAAAGAGACTCTGAAGCGAGAATAAATCTCGCTTCAGAGCTCATAAATAGCACGGGCACGTGTGCCCCTGCTAAACCGCCGCTATCCCGCGGCTTAACGGGGGTCCCTTACCCCCAAAACGACCACTGCGACACTTGGTCGCAGATTTGGTCGTGATTTGTCTTCCTGGAGGCAGGGCTAACGGCTGCAGCCCTGCCTCCAGTCGCGTCTATCAGCGGCGCATCGCCGCCTCTCCCCCGCCCCTCTCAGTGAAAGAAGACTGAGAGGGGCGGGGGAGAGGCGGAGATACGCGCTGACAGACGCACGTGGGGCAGGGCTGCGGCGGCTAGCCCTGCCCCAACCAGGAAGCGATCCCCGGGTGTATCGAGGGGGATTTGGGGGTGAAGGGACCCCCGTTAAGCCGCGGGATAGCGGCGGTTTAGCAGGGGCACATGTGCCCCTGCTATTTATGAGGTCTGAAGCGAGATTTATTCTCGCTTCAGGCTCTCTTTAAGAAGACTAGTGGATACAAGTCAAAAAAATTATTTTCCAAAAATCGATTTTAAAAATGCAAAGAAAAAATGTTTTTTTTTAAACTCAGAAAAATGACAATTTAAAAACCATTTTCTTTGCATTTTTAAAATCGATTTTCACAAAAACTACAAGGTGTTTTTAAAAAATAAAAAAAAATGAAATATAAGTATTACATATGAAGTTAATTACGATTTTCCCTGAAATTTCACATTACGATTAGTAATTGTGAATTTCGATGCGATATTTCGCATATGCGAAATTTCGGCCCACCACTGAAAGGAGATGCCAAATTTGCTGCCAGTTGGGGGATTAGTGGTAAAATAAGTAACAAGGGTGCAGATAATTCCTCCTCCAGCAAGGTTGAAATGTATCTAATTCCACACACAAACATTTCCTAGGCTTGCGCAGACACTACATACCCGGTCAGGAAGCTCTCTCCCAGCCACTTCCTGCAGTACAAACTGAGAGAGCTTCAGGCTGCGATCTTCACCTTTATTTACCTGTCCCTAAGAACTTTAAAGAACAGCTGAAGTGAGAGGTATACGGAGGCTGCCATATTTATTTCCTTTTAAGCAATACCAGTTGCCTGGCTGTCCTGCTAATCCTCTACCTCTAATTCTATTAGCCATAGCCCCTGAACAAGCATGCAGCAGATCAGGTGTTTCTGACATTATTGTCAGACCTGACAAGATTAGCTGCATGCTTGTTTCTGGCGTGATTCAGACACTACTGCAGCCAAATAGATCAGCAGGTGTCGCTGTGAAGCTGTGCTTCTTCCCGGTCACTACCCATTCGGGTCGCTAAAAACAACTGTATACCAATCCCAGAGCCCCATCAGAAGCCTCAGGCTGCCATTGGTTTGCAGAAGACCAATGGGAATCCTCCCTGAGCACCATGGAGGACTTTCATTGGTCCATTACTCAATGATCCAACCCATGTGGGGGAATATTCCCATTGGCCTATTGAAAACCAACCTGATGCATCTGATGGGGCGCTGCCTGGCATCTTATAATAATGCAGCCAGTTCCTGCAATACAATTGCAGATTGATCGTCTTGGTTTGTATAGCTACAAGAGCGCATCCCCTCCTATGGTCAGACTTCATTCCGCATATTCCAAATACTTTTACTTCCGCCTTAGCGGGCATCATAGGAGTCCTGTTACCTTGACCTCGCCGGAAATCTGTGCAGGCAGCCGCGGCGTCCCGCAGCTAACAAGTACCTGTGTCAATCGGGCATGCTCACCGCAGTCAAGCTCTCCGCTCTAACTGGCGTGTTCCAGGCAGGGCAGTTTCTAGGCTAAATTGCACCCAGGGCGAGAGTGTAAAAATTGCACCCCCTTCACCCCCACCCCCGTGGAATCGCGAACCCTTACTCTTTAGGGACAGTCACACAGCCACAGGTCACAAGTAGATCTGCCTACTTACTAGTGACCAGCCGCTCATCCAGAAGGAAGCAGGGACCAGGAGAACACACAGGCAAAGAGAGCCCGGAAAGCCGACTCCTCCATAGGCACCACGCACTGACAGCCTGCAGTACCGCTACAGGACATCAGGTGTCCTCACGCAGTGGTGATGTGAGGATGACTTGACATCTGACACAGGCAGCCCAGGAGGAGTCAAGGAAGGTGATCGCGCTGGTAATCTTCTTTCTTCTTCCATTCGGCTGCACCACATGTCACCAGCTCCCTAGCGGTTGTGTCCTTCTGCCTGCACCCCCCTTCTTCTACTTGCCAGTCGCCCTGCCCGCACTGCCCAAGAAACGGCCCTGGTTCCAGGCTGTTCCTCCAGCCCCTACGTCATTCAAGCCTCACCCACGGGATTACAGAGCTTTGCCTGAGAGTTGGCTTTATAAGGACGGGGTGACAATAGTCCACAGGCCCAACTTGCAGCGAGAACTTTGGCCACCTGACCCGTATATTTACAGGCACACGCCCGCTCAAACGTGACCCTTATTTCATGAAGAAAATATGCAGGAGACACAATTCTTTGTTATATCAGTAAATTTTAATAATATTTACGGTCTGTAAAAGTTACAAAGTTTTTTCTTTAAAAACATTTAGAATGGAAAGGAGTATTAAAAACTTCTAAAAGTGACTATTATCTGCAAAAAAACAAAATATTCTTCCCTGGGTATAAAATGACAGAGTGATATGAAAACAGGATTTGAGGGATTTGGAAATTTTGACATTTTACCACTGTAATAAGTCGTACGACCCTGATCACATATCTGTGGAACAAGGCAGTGGCACTAAGGCAGTGATGCTGTGGGCGGGTACATATCTGCTGCTTGGGGGGAGGGTTTGCCTGGGATAGTTAAGTTACGCCCCCTAGCAGGAACTTCTGTGGCACAGGCCATAAGGAATGTGGGGTGGAGCCAAGAAATTTAGACAGGGAAGTATGCATTTTTTCAGGTAAGTATGGCACTCATGAAATTACATATTGGTACCATTGTTAACAAGCCAATATATCTCCTCAGTCTGCAATGTGTCCAGGAGCCTCTGCGCATGAGGACCTTCCGAGTGGAGTGTGAGCTCTGTGGGTTTGTAGGAGTCCTTCCATGTGATGGTGGAACCCACTGAGATGATTGTGGGGAAAGCAGACCTGAGTCTTCCTCGGGTGATCCGGTATGGAGGCCTCCAGGAGACGGCTGGTCGGGTGTTGTTGGGGAGAGGGCGACATTTGGGGGAGGGTCCGGGGTCAGTACAGGATGCGGCACATCATAGCTCCGTCTGCAGGAGCCGCAGGGCCTTATTCATATTATCTATCACTGCAGGGAACAGACAGAGAAAACAGGAGGTTATGATGAAGAGATGATTTCCTTATCGGTGATGAGATACATTGCGTATGGAGGTTTTCCACAGCTAAACATATGACCTCCATCACAACGGAAAAACAAACAAACTAGTAAAGTACAAGAGCACTTTTAAAGGATGCCCAAAGTGACATGTGACACGATGAGATAGACATGTGTATGTACAGTGCCTAGCACACAAATAACTATGCTGTGTTCCTTTTTTTTCTTTCTCTGCCTGAAAGAGTTAAATATCAGTTATGTAAGTGGCTGACTCTGGCCTGACTCAGACAGGAAGTGACTACAGTGTGACTCTCACTGATAAGAAATTCCAACTATAAAACACTTACCTAGCAGAAAATGGCTTCTGAGAGCAGGAAAGAGATAAAAGGGTAAATAGTTCATAGATTTTAGCTCTGGCATACTTCAATGAATGTGTCATTTAGCAAAAACAATAAAACAGTCAAAAAGTCATTTTTAGGAGAAGGAAGATAGATACAATCATTTATTTCATTAGTTTATTTTCGCCCTTGGGTGTCCTTTAAGCCCCTAAATAGTGCAGGTGCTAGGGAAGTGTCCTCACCACACAGAGAACGCAGCAAGGCAACTCCCCCCTCCTCTCTGCTGACTCTGCACTGCCTCCTCCCTTTCCATGTGGTCCCCGCCTCCACATTTTGTGCCCACCTTCCTATATGCTAATTAATGGGAGGGCCAGGGGAGGAGAAAACAAGCTCATTATGCAGCCACCGTCATACACAATAAGAGGAGAACCTGTCTGACTTGCTCATCCCATGGAAATAATACAGATGGACAGACTGCATTATGCAGAGCTTTTGTACAGCAGTTTGTGGGCATAACTTGGAGTATAATGTAGGCAATGATGCAGAGGATTTATAAAGCTTATCTCACCTTACCCATCTTTCAGCTCAGCTGTAAACCACGCTGTTGGTACATCCATTTTCCCTTTTGAGGGGAACTGATGCCACAAAAAGTCCCTATTGATTTTGGCCTAAAATTGAGCAGAGGTATTGATCGGACCAGACAGAATATTTGGGTTGACCGTAGGGGTGGGGGTGGATGGGAGTGGCTGTCGACCAGTGGACCATAGCTTTGCACTGCATCCAACACTGCAATGCTGTGGTTCCTTTGATTTTTCTAAAGATTCCCGGCCAAATCTATTGAAATGTATTTTGCAGTGTATGGTGGGAATCGATTCCTTTCTGGGGACCACTGGGCAGAATTCTATATGTGTATAGCCAGCTTACAGAGAGGGAAACAGATATGGGGAGATAATTAATGCAAAAAAATAAAACTGGATATAATTAATGTAACAAACAAATAAGGGGCTTGATTCACAAAAGGGTGCCAACATAGTTAGCACGCCTAAAAGCTTTGCACGTGCTAACTAGGGTGCTAAGTAGTTTGCATGTACTAACTATGGTGCTAAGTAGTTTGCATGTACTAACTACGGTGCTAAGTAGTTTGCATGTACTAACTACGGTGCTAAGTAGTTTGCATGTACTAACTATGGTGCTAAGTAGTTTGCATGTACTAACTACGGTGCTAAGTAGTTTGCATGTACTAACTATGGTGCTAAGTAGTTTGCATGTGCTAACTATGGTGCTAAGTAGTTTGCATGCACTAACTACGGTGCTAAGTAGTTTACATGTACTAACTATGGTGCTAAGTAGTTTGCATGTACTAACTACGGTGCTAAGTAGTTTGCATGTACTAACTATGGTGCTAAGTAGTTTGCATGTGCTAACTATGGTGCTAAGTAGTTTGCATGCACTAACTACGGTGCTAAGTAGTTTACATGTACTAACTATGGTGCTAAGTAGTTTACATGTACTAACTATGGTGCTAAGTAGTTTGCATGCACTAACTACGGTGCTAAGTAGTTTACATGTACTAACTATGGTGCTAAGTAGTTTGCATGTACTAACTACGGTGCTAAGTTTGCATGTACTAACTACAGTGCTAAGTAGTTTGCATGTGCTAGCACGGTAGTTAGCACATGCAAAGTGCCTTTTCACTGGCGTGCTAGCACTTAGCACCCTTTAGTGAATCAAGGCCAAGGAGTGATAATCCATGTGATAAAAAGATTTGTGGAGATAATTAATGCGATATACGGAAAAGGAGAGATAAATCATGGGATAAACAGATAAGGGTGATAATCTATGAGATAAATAGGGGGAGATAATTTATGAGATAAATAAATAGGGAAAGAGGAAATAATGAGCTGAAGGGGCCCATACAACTAACGATTTTCCCGCCGATATACAGCAGATTCGATCACTGTGATCGAATCTGCTGTGAAATCGTCACGCAAAAGCTGACAGAACGATCGATTTCCATCCGAAATCCATCGTTCCCGTCGATCCGTCCGTGCAAAGATTTTTCTCGATCGCCGGCTGGTCGGGAGTGCGTCGATAGTGGCGTTTCAAAGCCCGACGACCGACGCAATACAGCGGAGATACATTACCTGTTCCGGCCAGCGTTACTCCCCCGGTCTCCGCTGTCTTCTTCTCCGCTCCGGGCTCCAGGGCTGCAGCTTCACTGAACTTCCTGTCTGGCAGGAAGTTTGAACAGTAGAGCACCCTCTACTGTTTAAACTTCCCCTGGACAGGAAGTTCAGTGAAGCCAGTCAGCCGGACCGGAGACCAGCGCGGAGAAGACAGTGTAGACCGGGGGAGTCGCGCCGTCCGGAACAGGTAATGTATAGCTGGCGGGCAGGCGGCGGCGGCAGCAGCTCCACAGATTGTGATCGGTTTCATGCTGAAATCTATTCACAATCTGTTTGCAGTAAAGGCAGCCATACGATCCCTCTCTGATCAGATTCGATCAGAGAGGGATCTATCTGTTGGTCGAATCTGATGGCAAATCGACCAGTGTATGGCTGCCTTAAGACAGATCAGGGAGGTACATCATGTGATATGCTTTCTGAATCAGTGCTTACATACTGTACCATAACAAGTTATAGGATATCACATTGGCCTCATGTGTATAGGTGGCCACACACAATATAATAAAAAGATTGATGTTATAGCAGTTCAATAAAAAGATCGGTTGTACAGAAAAATCTATTTTTTTATTCGAGTGAGAAAACAAATTAAATTTTCCATTCTTTCCTTGCCGGCGTGGACTGCATAATATGGACGCAATGTAAATTAACGGTTATTAACTGCTATTGCTATCGCATATAAATGTGTTTGTTTTCGGTTTATCTTTTTATTTCAAAGTGAATTATTGCACCCTTGATCCCGCTCCCATTCATGGCAGCGCCTGCACCCTAAGGGCCCTTTTCCACTAGCAATCACTAGCGTTCGTGCTGAACGCTAGTGATTGCGATTCAGCAAATGCACAAAATTTCCGACGTTTGCGATCGCGATTTTGCTATGCTATGCACTGCATAGCAAAATCGCGGCAATAATCGCTCCGCCGCGCGATCGCGATCGGTTAAAAAATGAATCGCGGTAGTGGAAATGACCTCTGCATCTGAGGGGGGAGCACGGAGGGCGGCCCGGGGAGAGGAAGGGAGGGAGAGGTCGGGGAGGGCAGCCCGACCTCTCCCTCCCTTCCTCTCCCTTGGGCCACCCTCCGTGCTCCCCCCTCAGATGCAGAGTAATGCGCAGGGAAGCACTGTAAATAGCTACTCACCTCCAATTGCCGCTCACTCGCCGCCGGTCTTCTCCTCTCTGCCTAGCCGCTGATATACATGCTGCTTCCTGTTTAACAGGAAGCAGCGTGTGTATACCTGGCTATGCAGAGAGGAGAAGACCGGCGGCGAGTGAGCGGCAATTGGAGGCGAGTAGCTATTTACAGCGTGCGCTAACTCTGCAGTCCGAGGGGGGAGCATGGAGGGCGGTCCATGGAGAGGAAGGGAGGGAGAGGTCGGGCTTCCCTCCCTGCGGCTCCAGCTCCCCCCTCCGTTACAGCGACATAACCGCTAAATATTTCTAACAATAAACATATAGCTGCTATATAACAAGCACGATAAGCGCGCCCAATTCAACAAGCGGCTATTTCAAATGTACGCAGATAAAGAGATTAAATGCATACGTTATCAGGTATACTGACAGTCACATCGCAGTGTGCGGGGGCAAGGGTAGCTAAATACCACCCAACCCTCAGTGATAAACCAGGTACATAAAGCACAATGGGGTTGACTCATTAAGCTGCGCTGCTTAATGACAGCGGTGTGAGGTGAAAATCTCCTTGCAAGTGACAGGCAGCCTAGTGGGCCAATCAAAGTGCAGGATTCTCGTCCTTTGAAGCCACTGAACCCGCCGGGCTCAGAGTGGGTTCAGTGGAGCGCCTGTTAAGTTAATCGAGCGCTCGTTATGCTACACTACCACAGCACAGCGTGCGCAGGAGGTTTTTACCTTGCGCTGCTGTCATTAAGCTGCGCTGCTAATCAACCCCAATGAACCTCACAGAAGGGCAGCAATGGGGAGTACATTTGAAATCGGCGCCAGTAGACTTGGGCGCAGGATACAGCCGGTATATGGCTGATCCTGCTTCTGCACAAGTCCGGGCCGATGTAATTACTATTCCCCCTCCAGGCCGCCATGGATAGTAGGGGAATGAAATAATTCGGCTTCCAGCGATTGCTGGAGGCCGAATTATTGTGTTTTTAAGCAACGTCGGCTCTGTCTTCTGACGGAGCCGACGTTACTCACTGAGCACTTCAATAGGAGTGATTCTATTGAAGTCTATGGAGGCGCCGGCTGCGCCCAAATCTAGCAGCGCTGAAAAGCACTGCTCCGGCAATGAAGACCAGTCAAGATTTTTTTGGTACTTTTTCAACTGCAAAATGCTGAAAAGTTATTTTAAACAGAAGATGAAAAATGGTCTCCTAGAAACTCAGGAGGAAAAGTGAATTGAATAATGCCCTTTATGTCGCCCTGGCGATTGGTGTCAGTGGTCTAGATTTGTTCTGTTAACACATATTTCACGATACAAAGAATTAAAACTTACGGAGGGGAATGTCTTGCGGTTCGTAGGTATAAAGGCGATTGGAGTATCGGCCAGTGATATCTGCTCGCACGGTAAGTGATGGATCTATAAAATAAGAGAACATAAGACGTTCAAACATGGAGAGTAACTGGGTTCCCTGGCCTGTGGTCACAATATGATACCAGGTGCGTAGTTATTGTATAGGCAAACACTAGATATTATCCATAAACTATGCATACATCAAGTAAGGGCGCCCGGAAAAAAAGGCGCAGGGTATAACCGACATTTTAAGATATGGTCTATAATAATATTTTTATTGTTTCTTCATCTTTTTCTGAGATAGAATAATAAATATGTTAAAATAACAGTAATAATATTGCAAAATATCGACTATAACAATAAAAACAAAAATATATTTACAGTCGTAATAAGCATAGTAAAACATTGATAAATATTACCGATATTTTACTACAACTAAACCTAACCTTACTCTCACACAGAACCCTCCCTCTATTAATCCCAAACCCTAAGACCCCCCTAGTGGTGCCTAACCCTAAGACCCTCCTGGTGGTGCCTAACCCTAAGACCCTCCTGGTGGTGCCTAACCCTAAGACCCCCTGGTGGTGCCTAACCCTAAGATCCCCTGGTGGTGCCTAACCCTAAGACCCTCCTGGTGGTGCCTAACCCTAAGACCCTCCTAGTGGTGCCTAACCCTAAGACCCTCCTAGTGGTGCCTAACCCTAAGACCCTCCTGGTGGTGCCTAACCCTAAGACCCTCCTGGTGGTGCCTAACCCTAAGACCCTCCTAGTGGTGCCTAACCCTAAGACCCTCCTAGTGGTGCCTAACCCTAAGACCCTCCTGGTGGTGCCTAACCCTAAGACCCTCCTGGTGGTGCCTAACCCTAAGACCCTCCTGGTGGTGCCTAACCCTAAGACCCTCCTGGTGGTGCCTAACCCTAAGATCCCCTGGTGGTGCCTAACCCTAAGACCCCTCCTAGTGGTGCCTAACCCTAAGATCCCCCTGGTGGTGCCTAACCCTAAGATCCCCCTGGTGGTGCCTAACCCTAAGACCCTCCTGGTGGTGCTTAACCCTAAGACCCCCCTGGTGGTGCCTAACCCTAAGACCCCCCTGGTGGTGCCTAACCCTAAGACCCCCCCTGGTGGTGCCTAACCCTAAAGGTGGCCATACACTGGTCGATTTGCCATCAGTTTGACCAACAGATAGCTCCCTCTCTGATCGAATCTGAACAGAGAGGGATCATATGGCTGCCTTTACTGCAAACAGATTGTGAATCGATTTCAACATGAAATCGATTCACCATCTGTGAAGCTGCTGGCCTGCCGCTGCCCCCCTGCCCCCGCATACATTACCTGATCTGGCCGGCGCGAGTCCCCCGTTCTCCGCTGTCTTCTTCTCCTGCTGGGTTCCGGTCCGGTTGGCTTCACTTCACGTCCGGGGAAGTTTAAACAGTAGAGGGCGCTCTACTGTTTAAGCTTCCTGCCGGGACAGGAAGTAGCCAGCCGGTCCAAAATCTGGAACCCAGCGGAGAAGAGAGAGTGGGGACTCGCGCCGGCAGGAACAGGTAATGTATTGCCGCTAGCTTCGGTCGTCGGACATTCGAACGCCACTATTGACGCACTCCAGACCCGCCGGCGATCAAGGGAAATCTTCCGCACGGACAGAACGACGGAAATCGTCGGAAAACAATCTATTTCGGACAGAAATCGTAGTAAAGTTCAAAACGATAATTTACAATATTATAATTCTCAAAACAAAATTCAAAACAATATTTATCGGAACTCTAATTTTCAAAATGAAAAATGTTGTTTGGGCGGGCCCGGTGCCCGCTATTTATCTGACGCCCATGTTTCTTCTTTATCGCCCAAAAGCCGATATTTTGCATGAGAGCCTATGGGGCGCCCAAATAGTCCATTAGCTCCAGGCGCCCAAATTTCCTAATTGCCTATATACAGCTGACATAAGGTGTTCAGCCCCGCCCTCCCACTGATGCTTAGCCTAGGCTGTTTAGTTATGCGGAATTCTCCTTCCAGAGCATTCGACACTTTCACTAAATAAAAACATTCCACAGAGATCACCTGACAGGACTAAAGATGTCGCCACCTGTGATACATTTCAGAATGTTAATGAGGGAGAGGAAAGATTTGGACAATGGGCAAACACTGACTAAATTATTTATAAATGAATATTGTAAAAAAAAAAAAAAGCAATGTTATTGATTACAGTTCCTTTTTAAAGAGAACCAGAGATAAAGAATTAAAAGTTAGTTATACATACCTGGGGCTTCCCGGCGCTCCCACGCCGCGGTCCTCAGCCTTCCCCGTTCTCCGCACCGGCTCCCGTGACTTCAGCCGACTGGCCAGTCAAGGCGTAGCTGAAGTGCGCTCCTTGCGTACCTCTCCAGCGGCTGCTGGAGAGATACGCAAGGAGCGCACTTCACTTGCGTAGGCTGGCCACGCCACCTGGAAGTCTGTGAGTCGGTGCGGCGAACGGGGAAGGCTAAAGACCGCGGCGTGGGAGCGATCAGGGTTTCTGGACCTGTGGGAAGCCCCAGGTATGTATAACTAACTTTTAATTCTTTATCTCTGGTTTCCTTTAAAGAGAATCTGTAACGTCAAAACGTCCCCTGGGGGGTACTCACCTCGGGTGGGGGAAGCCTCCGGATCCTAATGAGGCTTCCCACGCCGTCCTCCTTCCCTCGGGGGTCTCGCTGCAGCCCTCGGTACAAGATGACGTCAATATTTACCTTCCCGGCTCCTGCGCAGTCGCTCTGATGGCTGTCGGCTCCGAAGTAGGCGGAAATACCCGATCGCCGTCGGGTCTGCTCTACTGCGCAGGCGCAAGTTTCCGGCGCCTGCGCAGTAGAGCGAACCCGACTGAGATCGGGTATTTCCGTCTACTTCGGAGCCGAAAGCAGCCACAGCGCCCCCGCTGGAGCCTGCAAAGGTAAATATTGAATTGACAGTCGGCTCTGTCGCCGCCTGTTCAGAGGGCTGCAGCGAGACCCCCGTGGGACAGAGGACGGCGTGGGAAGCCTCATTAGGATCCCGAGGCTTCCCCCACCCGAGGTGAGTACCCCCCAGGGGATGTTTTTGATGTTACAGTGTCTCTTTAAGGCTTTATACAGAAATGGAAATGCTATTTCTGCCCAAATAGCCTATTATGTAATAAGCACATTAATAGTACCTCTGGGCTTCTTACGCTAATCATCAATCAATCATCATACTCAATCTTATTTATATGTCCAACTACCTTCCCATTGCTTCCATCATGTAACTAGCAACTGTGTATCAGAATTCCACCAATAGTAGTGGGCGTGGCCCTCAGTAGGGAGCTACTTAAAGGGAACCAAAGACGAAGCACCCTCATGTATTTTACCATATAGATCAGTGGGAACATTAGAGAAAACACCTACCCTGCTCTCTGTTTCATTCTTCACTGTTCAGCTTGCTTGTTACCAGCCCTGATAAAATCCTCGACTGAGCATTCAGGCTGGCTTTGTTCAGGAATCTTTATAGCTGAGTCTGTCTTCTGTGCTGTCTTTTAAGGCCCAAGCCTGCCCCCTGCTGGCTCTGCTCAGGAATCATTACAGCTGAGTCATTATAACAAAGCCAGACTGAATACTCAGTCAGTGATTTTATCTGGGCTAATAAGAAGCAATCTAAACAGTAAATAATGAAACAGAGAGCAGGGTATGTGTTTTCTCTAATGTTCCCACTGATATATATGGTAAAATACATGAGGGTGCTTCGTCTCTGGTTCCCTTTAAAGTGTATCTGTCTATCCGAGCTGAAGCTTGGGTACAAAATCTCTCCAGTCCCCCGTCACTACGTAAGGACCCTCTATAAATTATCGGCGAGGAATTGTCTGTAATCTTCAAGTATGAGGGCGGCAATACTGTCCCTGCATGAGTACGGCCGCGCCGGCACCATAAGCCAGGACACGCTACATGAGCGACTCCGTGCTGCTGCGTAGGCGCGGCCATGCGAGTGTCAGTAGAAAAGCGCAGCCCGGGTCAGCTGGAGGATCCGCAAGGGGGCACACGGGACCAGAGGACACCATGGGAAGCCCCACTAGGATCTAGAAGCTTCCCTCTCCTTGGGTAGGTTTCAGTTTTTAATATATTTTCAGCATTAGGTTCACTTTGAGCGCCCTGCCTAGGCTGCCTATGCCTTAAAACGGCCCTACTTACCAACAATCATGATCCGGGGTACATACTGCCCATCTGGGGCCAGGTTTTTGTCTGTAGTCTCGTGCTGGAAAGTAAGAGATAGAGAAAGCACAATAATTATCTGGCCAAACAATACTCTTGTCACAAGATATTCTATTCGTGCAAACCTGACTACACACAGGGAGATCTGGGTGTCGGAATTTCCTAGTCTTGGCAGTAGGCGCCCTGTTATATATCACAGGATAATTCACACCAAAGCATAGCAAAGGAACACAGATTATCATCTCTCAGATATATTGTCTTACACGCAGGGGCGTTGCTAGTCCCAAAGATCAGTGGCACGTGCCCCGGATCTATTCTGGGGTGGCCCGGATGTCCCCCAGGCAGGGCCGGTTCAAGTAACAATTGGGTCCTAGGGCAAAATTAGCCTGGGGGCCCCCCACTAGACACCCCCGACCAAAAAGCGTCATTAGAGGCCCTTTGTTGCAGCCAAATTTCCCTCCTGGGCCCCTGAGCTGGCTGCTGACCCTCCCCCAATCACCTCCCAACTTAACATACTCTGCAGAGTCCGTGAGGAGCAACAGCTAAGATGGGGAGGGACACCTTGGGGGCCCCTACAGGCTCTGGGGCCCTGGGGCAATTGCCCATTTTTTCCTATGGTAGCTCCGGCCCTGACCCCCAGACAGAGTCCGCTGTGGAGCCTCTATGGGGGCATGCAGGGAGCTGTTGTCAGGGCCGGGCCGAGGCATAGGCTGGAGAGGCTCCAGCCTCAGGGCGCAGTGTAGGAGGGGGCGCAGAATTCATTCAGCTGTCATTCCTAATTGTGTTTGAAGCAGAAAGAAATAAGAAAAGGGGATACATGGCAGTGACTGCAAGCCAGATAACTAGATATTAAGGTGTTGGGGAGGTTGTGGGCCCTGTGGCGCCTCTTAGTCTAATAGCAATCAGTGTTTGATGGCTCGGGTGGCAGGGATGGAGGGGCGCACTTTGGTGTCTCAGCCTTGGGTGCTGAAGGACCTTGTCCCGGCTCTGGCTGTTGTGCATCAATGGGGGGTATGCTGGGTGCTGTGGGGCCTCTATGGGGGCATACTGGGTGCTGTGGTGCCAGGCTGGGTGGTGTGATGCCTTTATGTGGGCATGCAGGAAGCTGTGTTTCTTCTATGGGGCATGCTGGGAGTTGAGTTGCCCCAATGGGAGGCCTGTGGGAGCATGAGAGGGGGTCCACTAGAAGGTCAGGGAATGCTATGGGGGGACTGTCAGATAACCTGGCTCCGGCCAGCCCACTCAGCAGGAAGCCAAAGCAGCCAGCACAGGAGCTAAGTAACTGCCTATTTATGTGTTATGCTGCATTTATTTATTTCTTTTTTGTATTAATGGAGAGGGGGCTTCATCCAACATTTTGCTGGGCAGGCCTAATTAGACTTTTGCCAAGTTCATGTAATTTGGCTCCTCCCATGACCACACCCACACTCTGGTGCATGGCCACACCCATTTTTCGGCTGGAGTGCCCAAAAGTGCCCTGGATCTCTTAGGATCCTAGCAATGCCCTCCAGGCTCCGTTCACGCTGGTATAAAGATCGTTCTGCTTAGCAGAGCGCAAGGGACTGGTTTGGGCGTAACAATAAGGGATGCAGCTCCTGCTCAGGGCCATTTTTGGGGTCTGGAGTGGTCGCAGCATGAGGGGAGAGCTTGGTAGCAGGTCGGGGGGGGGGGGGGGGGTCCACCCTCCCTCACCTCGGGCTCTCCTCTCTGCGCTCCCCTCAGCATTGAATAGTGCGCGTATGCAGGCGGCGGGCAGCGGCAGATACATACCTTCCGTGCGTTCCATCGCGGATGGTTCTCCCTCTAGTGTCTGGCGCTACTTCCTGTTTATACAGGAAGTCACGTCAGAAGCTATAGAGAGGAACATCCGTGGTACGCAAGGAATGTATGTATCAATCTGCCGCTGCCCCGCCGCCTGCATAGGCACTATTCAATGCTGAGGGGAGCGCAGAGAGGAGAGCCCGAGGTGAGAGAGGGTGGACACCAGGCGCGGAGCTAGGGGGGGTCGGGGTAGGACAAGTGCCCCGGGGCGCCTGATCCCCAAGGGCGCCCTCCGCCTGGCTGAGCTGTGGGGTTTTTTTTTTTTTTCCGGCGGGTGAGGGGAGCAGCGCAGAGAAGAGGGAGAGCTGTGCGGACGGTGGGGAAGGGGGGCCATATCCCCCCTCCTTCCCTCACCTTAGGTGCTCTCTCCCTCCCTCGCTGTCCCCTCCAATGTCCGGGTGGCTGGGCTGGCAGCGGCGGGCGGAACTCACCTCCGTCTCGCTCCAGCGCTGGGCGGAAGTTCGGGTGCGCAGCCGCTGCTCTGGTCTGGACCAGACCAGAGTAGTGGCAGATCCATCCGGCGCTGCGACGAGACGGAGGTAAGTTCCGCCCGCCGCTGCCAGCCACCCGGACATTGGAGGGGACAGCGAGGAAGGGATAGCAGCTCTTCTCTGCGCTGCTCCCCTCCTGCTGGGGAGGGGGACACCTGACCTGGCTACCTACTCTGGGCACATATACCCCTGCCTACATATACTGGACTTATATCCCTGGCTACCTACTCTGGGCACATATACCCCTGGCTACCTACTCTGGGCACATATACCCCTGGCTACCTACTCTGGGCACATATACCCCTGGCTACCTACTCTGGGCACATATACCCCTGGCTACCTACTCTTGGCACATATACCCCTGCCTACATATACTGGGCATATACCCCTGGCTACCTACTCTGGGCACATATACCCCTGGCTACCTACTCAGGGCACATATACCCCTGCCTACATATACTGGGCATATACCTCTGGCTACCTACTCTGGGCACATATATCCCTGGCTACCTACTCAGGGCACATATACCCCTGGCTACCTACTCTGGGCACATATTTCCCTGGCTACCTACTCAGGGCACATATACCCCTGCCTACATATACTGGGCATATACTCCTGGCTACCTACTCTGGGCACATATACCCCTGCCTACATATACTGGGCACATATACCCCTAACTACATATACTGGGTACATATACCCCTGGCTACATATACTGGGCATATATACCCCTGGCTACATATACTGGGCATATATACCCCTGGCTACATATACTGGGCACATATACCTCTGGCTACATATACTGGGGACACATACCCCTGCCTACATATACTGGGCACATATACCCCTGGCTACCTGTTCTGTGGACATCTCTACCCCTGGCTACCTGTTCTGGGGACATCTATACTGCTGGCCACCTATTCTGGGGACACCTATAGACCTGGGGCTACCTATTTTTGGGGAAGCACTGCTGTCAGATTGAGTGTATTTTGGGGAACTGCTGCCAGGTGAAAGGTGTCTACCAAATTAAGGGGGCATTCTGCCTATTTATGTGAAATGCTGTCTATTTATGTGCCTCATGACTGCTGAATTTGTCTTGTTGGGGGCCTCATGGTTACTGAATTTGTCTTGTTGGGGGCCTCATGATTTGTTGGGGGCCTCAAGATCGCTGAATTTGTCTTGTTAGGGGCCTCATGATTGCTGAATTTGTCTTGTTAGGGGCCTCATGATTGCTGAATTTGTCTTGTTGGGGGCCTCAGGATTGCTAAATTTGTCTTGTTGGGGGCCTCATGATTGCTGAGTTGGTCATGTTGGGGGCCTCATGATTGCTGAGTTGGTCATGTTGGGGGCCTCATGATTGCTGAGTTGGTCATGTTGGGGGCCTCATGTTTACTCATGATTGCGGAATTTGTCTTGATGGGGGGGCTCATGATTGCTGAATTTGTCTTGGAACATGCTGGAAGGTACATACTGAGGGAGGGTGGGTGAGCGTGAGCCTGCTAACCTCCATGTACATTTGAAGGGGCGTGACCAAATGTGGAGCACCCATAATCACGCTCACATTTGGTCACGACCCTTCACCTTAGGGGGCGCATTAATAGTCTTTGTCCCCGGGCGCTGAAAACGCTAGCTACGCCTCTGGTGGACACCCCCCCCCCCCCCCCCCGACATGCTACCAAGCTCTCCCCTCATGCTGCGACCCCTCCAGCCTCCCAAAACGGCCCTGAGTGGGCCCAGGGGGGAGGGGGGCCCGCTCAGAATTTCTGCAGGGGGGCCCAGCGATTCCTAGTTACGCCCCTGGTAGCGAATAGAACGGATTGGAACTGGTTGAAAAAACTGATGCACAATGTACTGATTCATTTAAATGGAAAATGGATCAGTTTTTACAGGGTCAGTTTTTCATCCGGTACAATCCACTTCTGTCCGTGTTTCAGCAACACTTCAATGTTACAAATGCTGAAAAGCGGACAGAAGCGGGCGGCCGGGTGCACATGGGCTCAGGCTGTGATACGGGATGACAGCTCTTACCATGAGGTTCAGCATGATGAAATTCTCTCTGGCCAGCTTCTGAACGTCCTCGCTTTCTGCAAACGCTTTCTTCAGCGCTGATTAACAAAGAAAGAAATGCTCTACATTTATCCATTTATCCATTCCAGGTCCTTAAAGGACTCCTGAGGTGAAAATAAATGATTGTATCTATCTTCCTTCTCCTAAAAATAACTTTTTAAGATATTCCACAGTTTTATTTTATGTTTAAATATACTTTTAAGTTTTAATGTTTTATTGTTTTTGCTCAATGACACATTCATTGAAGTATGCCAGAGCTAAAATCTATGAACTATTGACCCTTTTTATCTCTTTCCTGCTCTCAGAAGCCATTTTCTGCTAGGAAAGTGTTCTATAGTTGGAGTTTCTTATTAGTGAGGGTCACACTGTAGTCACTTCCTGTCTGAGTCAGGACTGAGTCAGCCACTTACATACCTGATATTTAACTCTTTCAGACAGAGAAAGAAAAAAAGGAACACAGCATAGTTATTAGTGTGCTAGGCACTGTACATACACATGTCTATCGCATCATGTCACATGTCACCTCGGGTATCCTTTAACACCTAAACTGTACCATCTTCTTCTAAACGTATTGTCTATACATTGCGCCGTTTCTTCCTGGCCTCCTTATTTGATATATGCGCCTACACAGCATATGTCACATGGTACAGATGCCCCTCCCATTCCCCCTCCCTGTGGCCATGGAGAAAGATGCGGGACACAGGAAGAGGCAGACACCAGCAGACAGGTGAGTCTGAAACCATACCTCCCAACTTTTTGGGATAAGAAAGAGGGACACTTAAGCCACGCCCCTGCCAACCCCCTGATCACGCCCCGTCACAACCCTAGTCATGCATACCATAAAGATTTCATAAGAAAAATATGTTGTTTTGTCATTCAAACCACATTGGTCCTTTCTATCCTGGTTCATTTATCTTCATATTAACATTTGAATATAAGAAATATATCAATTTAAAGGATGGGAATAAAGTTTATTAGTCAATTAAGAACATTTTTCATTTAAAAAAATACATATATTTACACAGATCTGTATATCAGTCCTGAAAGAGGGACAAATAAGGACTAAAGAGGGACAGAGATACAGGGCTCCCAAAGAGGGACAGTTGGGCGCCATGTGAAACACTCAGTCACCATGGAACTAAATATTTTACATGGTGAGGAGACTGGCCAAAGAATTTGTTGAGTCCGTTGGTTGTCAGGATTCAGGAATTTCTTATTTCCAAATGTTAATATTAAAGCATACCAGAGCCAAACCTATTAGAAGAAAAAGGTGGAGCAGGCATGTATGGGGACCTGTCATGATAGCCACCCAGGGCCGGTTCTCTCATGAAGCAAGGTGAAACGTGTATCATTCGCAGAGATTTTAGGGACAGCATTTTTGTACTGTGTGTACTTTCCTGAGAAGGAACGGAGTGGCTGAGGGTGAGCAGTGCGTCTGTCACAGACTCACATCCAGACAGTGTGCTATTGTATTGAGCTGCAGCATGTCATGTGAGAACATTCAATGAAGCAGAGTAAATAGTCGGGTGCTGTGCGATCATTCCAAATCGGGGGTGGGGTGAATTCTCACCAGTTAAAGTCTAGAATCGGCCCTGTAGCCACCGCTCCCCCATTCTCCTCTGCACCCAGTCCTTCTTACCTAAAGACCCCCCCTGCAGCCTTCTCCAGGTCGCTAGTCGGGTCTCACTGCGCAGGCGGTAGCCTGGCTTGCCCATGTCCCTCAGCGTGCGACCCCGCTGGGAGCGCATGACGTAATTGTGACTTCATGCGCATGCACAGAGCGCTCCCGGCGGCGGTAGCACGCTGAGGGACACGCCACCCGCAAGGCAGGCTGCAGAGGAGAACGGGGGGAGCAGTGGCTATCAGGACAGGTCCGCATACATGCTCCCCGCGTTTCTCCTAATAGGTTTGAGTCTGGTATCCTTTAAAGAAACCTAATGATGATGATAGAAAGGACCAGTGTTGTATGAATTATGAAACTATATCTTTTCTATTCTATTTGATATACTAGATAGGGGTGTGGTGGGGGCGTGACCAGGGGTGTGGTGGGGGCGTGACCAGAGTGTGTTTTAAGGTGTCCCTCTTTCTTATCTCAGAAAGTTGGGAGGTATGTACGAAACAGCATCCATTCCAACACAACAATTCAGTATGAAAGTCCCCAAAAACTGCAACAGAATATTCAGATCAAAGAGGGACAGAGTAGTTCAGTGGTTAGCAAGCGATGGTCAATAAGCTGCTAATATCTCTGAATGAATGTAAATGTTGTGCTGATTTACACACGAGGGGCGTAGTACCGTAATAGCCATAACAGCAGCTATGGGGCCCAGGAGCATAGAAGGCCCAGGTGGTACTTAAAGGAAACATCCAGGCTGCTCGTAAAAACAAATCTACTTACCCAGGGCTTCCTCCAGGCCCTTGCAGCCTTCCAGTGCCCTCGTGGCACCTCCACTCCACGCCGGTGGCCCGGGGTTCCCTCCAGTGTAAGATGCACACTGCGCCTGCGCGAGCGCCTCTCAGAGTCACACTGGCATCATTCGGACTGTACTGCGCAGGCGCAGTATTTCTAGGCCTGCGCAGTACAGCCCGGATGACTTCATTGCGACTACGTGAGCCGTACGCTGGAGAGCAGGAAGATGCCGACCTGGTGAGACCGGGAACTGCACCAGAGGGGACCGGGAGCCACCGGAGCTGCGGCGAGGGCACAGGACGGCTGCCAGGGACTGGCGGAAGCCCCAGGTAAGTAGATTTTTTATTTTAAATTTCCCTGGACCTTCCCCTTAATGTATTCACCATTATCTTGTGTTCCTCCACACTCTGACTTTGTCTCAGTGCCAATGAACTTTGTGCAGTGTTAATTGCTGAGAATGTAAATTGCCCATTAAACTCATATCAATAGGCTAGGGGCAGGTGGCTTTGCTTAATTTCCTCTATCTGAGGGCCCTATGAAAATTTTGCTAAACGGTCCCATGATCTCTAGCTATGCTGCTGTTACACAAACTAGAAGTGGACCTATGAAATGCAGCCTCAGCTGCTGAATTGGAATCAGGCCAATCAAATTAACTTCCTGTCAATTGCGAATGGTCCAAAATCCGATCTGCATACAGTTTGCATGCCAGCCGGAGCTACAGCTGGTTGCAAAAGTATTTGGCCCCCTTGAAGTTTTCCATATTTTGTCATACTACTGCCACAAACATGCATCAATTTTATTGGAATTCCACATGAAAGACCAATACAAAGTGGTGTACATGTGAGAACATTTTTTACAAATAAATAACTGCAAAGTGGTGTGTGCATAATTATTCAGCCCCCTTTGATCTGATTGCAGTCAGCTGCCTATAGACATTGTCTGATGAGTGCTAATGACTAAATAGAGTGCTCCTGTTTGTAATCTAATGTCAGTACAAATACAGCTGCTCTGTGAGGGCCTCAGAGGTTGTCTAAGAGAATATTGGGAGCAACAACACCATGAAGTCCAAAGAACACACCAATATTGAGAAATTTAAAGCAGGCTGAGGCTACAAAAAGATTTCCAAAGCCTTGAACATCCCACGGGGCACTGTTCAAGTGATCATTCAGAAATGGAAGGCGTATGGCACAACTGTAAACCTCCCAAGACAAGGACATCCACCAAAACTCACAGGCCGAACAAGAAGAGCGCTGATCAGAAATGCAGTCAAGAGGCCCATGGTGACTCTGGACGAGCTGCAGAGATCTACAGCTCAGGTGGGAGACTCTGTCCATAGGACAACTATTAGTCATGCACTGTACAAAGTTGGCCTTTATGGAAGAGTGGCAAGAAGAAAGGCATTGTTAACAGAAAGCATAAGAAGTCCTGTTTGCAGTTTGCCACAAGCCATGTGGGGGACACAGCAACCATGTGGAAGAAGGTGCTCTGGTCAGATGAGACCAAAATTGAACTTTTTGACCAAAATGCAAAATGCTATGTGTGGCGGAAAACTAACACTGCACATCACTCTGAACACACCATCCCCACTGTCAAATATGGTGGTGGCAGCATCATGCTCTGGGGGTTCATCTCTTCAGCAGGGACAGGGAAGCTGGTCAGAGTTGATGGGAAGATGGATGGAGCCAAATACAGGGCAAACTTGGAAGAAAACCTCTTGGAGTCTGCAAAAGACTTGAGACTGGGGCGGAGGTTCACCTTCCAGCAGGACAATGACCCTAAACATAAAGCCAGGCAACAATGGAATGGTTTAAAACAAAACATATCTATGTGTTAAAATGGCCCAGTCAAAGTCGAGATCTAAATCCAGTCGAGAATCTGTGGCAAGATCTGAAAACTGCTGTTCACAAATGCTGTCCATCTAACCTGACTGAGCTGGAGCTGTTTTGCAAAGAAGAATGGGCAAGGATTTTAGTCTCTAGATGTGCAAAGCTGGTAGAGACATACCCTAAAAGACTGGCAGCTGTAATTGCAGCAAAAGGTGGTTCTACAAAGTATTGACTCAGGGGGCTGAATAATTACGCACACCCCACTTTGCAGTTACTGATTTGTAAAAAATGTTTGGAATCAAGTATGATTTTCGTTCCACTTCTCACGTGTACACCACTTTGTATTGGTCTTTCACGTGGAATTCCAATAAAATTGATTCATGTTTGTGGCAGTAATGTGACAAAATGTGGAAAACTTCAAGGGGGCCGAATACTTTTGCAAGCCACTGTATTAGCATCTGATTGATTATCTCTATCCAGACCCATCAGTCTGCCGCCTAGGCAGTGACTAACAAATAATAATATTATGCTGACATAACTGGGAGCACATCAGAGACTTTATCCTGGCATTACCTTGGCAGTACTGGCACTCTTCTAAGTGGTGGATCACCATCAAGGGCTTATTACTGCAAGACAGACAGGAAACAGGAAGATCAGAGCAGACTGGGCCACAAAGTAATAAATAAAAAAACAATAGATATATAACTATTATAGGATCCAAAGTTCATCAGTAGCAAGAAGGTGGCATTGTGTTTGGTATTAGTAAGAGAACCCAGCAATGGCTGCATGCCTGGAGGCAGCATGAACCTGAAACATAAAATCTTGAGATGCCAGTACACTACCCCCCCCCCCCTGTATAATTCACTTGTGAGGTCACATCTGGAGCAGTGGATAATGCGGGGGGAGGAGCATGATGCAGTGGGAGGGGCACACACTACTCCCTCTGTATAAATGACTTGTGAGGCCACATCTGGAGCAGTGGATAATGCGGGGGGAATGGACATGATGCAGGGGGAGGGGAATGATGCAGGGGGAGGGGCACACACTACTCCCTCTGTATAAATGACTTGTGAGGCCACATCTGGAGTATGGAATAATGCAGGGGGCGGGGACATGATGCAGGGGGAGGGGCACACACTACTCCCTCTGTATAAATCACTTGTGAGGCCACATCTGGAGTATGGGATAATGCGGGGGGAGGGGACATGACGCAGGGGGAGGGGCATGATGCAGGGGAGGGGCACACACTACTCCCCCTGTATAAATCACTTGTGAGGCCACATCTGGAGTATGGGATACAGTTTTGGGCACCACACTGTAGAAAGGACAATGACCTTCTAGAACAGTTACAAAGACAGGCAACTAAATTAATCAGAGGGACGGAAGATCTCACTTACCAAGAAAGGCTGGGCACACTGGATTTATTTAGCTTGGAAAATAGACAGCTGAAAAGGTGATCTGATTAAGGTGATCTGATCGCCGCTAGTAGACTGTTAGCCTCCATTTTCAGGCTCAGGTGCCCACTATCTTTTGACCTAACATCTCCGGCACATCGATTGTAGTCGAAGGTAGATTGATGGTCCATACCATTATAATAAATCATATTGGGTGGCAATCTATACTTGCATGGGCACCTCTATACAGAACACATCATATAACTGGATGCAACAACAGTTGCAATTCACTCCTAGCTCTGCTGAGATGGACCGACGGCGAAACCACCGTCTATTTACCGCTTACAGCGCTGCGGACTAAGGCAGCGCTGTACTGGGGACAGCCGTCTGACACGGCTGTCCCCTTGGGAGACAGGAGAGCGATCGGCTCTTATAGGCCGAAGCCTATGACAGCCGATCGCCGTCATTGGCTGGCTGGGGGAGGGAGAGTGTTTCCCCCAAAAAATAATTAAATAAATCTGGAAATTTATTTAAAAAATATACAAATAAATATTTATAAAAAAAATAATAAAAAATAACCATCCTGGGAGCGATCTAGCCAACCAACAGAAATCTCTGTTAGTGGGCAGAGAAGGGAAGGGGTGGGGCGGGGTGGAATTGCTTGTGTGCCGACTGCCGAGTTGTACGGCCCTGCAGCTTGGCCTTAAAGCTGCAGTGGCCCATTTTGCAATGGCCTGGTCGCTAGGGGGTTTAACACCACGCTCTTTAAAAGGTTAAGTTTGGACGCTTTCCTTGCATTGAAGGGCATGCACGGCTATAATTACTAGGTAATTCCCGGGAGAGTTGATCCAGGGATTATATCTGACTGCCATCTGTAGTCGGAAAGACATTTTTTCCCCTTTAGGGGTTAATTGGCCCAGGCCTTGTAAAGTTTATCTGCCTTCCCCTGGATCAACTGGGATATGTGCAAATTCAGGACAGTGTTTTTTTTTCTGCTTTTGTTTTGTTTGTTTTCTAGTTGAACTTGATGGACTGATGTCTATTTTTTCAACCAAAATAACTAAGTTAAATGATTGTCACCTGATCCGATGTTTGTGGTGAGAATAAATACAGTGTACATGGAATCTGATCAGATATCTATAAATCTATGTCTAATTAAAGATCTACAAGTCACATTAAAAGCTCCACCTACCTCTTTTTTGCATTATACAGGCCCTCCTCATAGGTCTGAACCCAGGTGATGTCATCGCCCCAGCCTAGAAGGAAGTGATATGTTTAATACACGAATACAGTCCAGTAACACTTGCTGAGCAGCACTGTCTATGTGTCGCTTCACTTCCTGTCCTGAGGCCACGAGGACAGAGAGTGGTGGGAAATCTCTGGAAAAGGGATCCAGACAGCTACAAAATTCTGACAGGAGTCCGTAACCCTTCTCCGTCTTACATAGAAATGTGTTTTTTCTTTCACCATACTTATTTTATAAAGCACACCTGGACTGAGAGGGATAAGGAGGCTGACATGTTTATTTCCTTTTAAACAATACCAGTTGTCTGGCTGGCCTGCTGATCTCTTTGGTTGCAAAAGTGACTGAATCACATGCCTGAAACAAACATACAGCTAATCCAACCAAACTTCAGTCAGAGCATGTGATCTGCATGCTTGTTCAGGGTCTATGGCTAAAAGTATTAAGCCTGATACATACCTTCAATAATAATTGGCCAATCACTGACCAATTTTACCACCTCCACGTAGTATAAGAGTTTACCTAGACAATCTGCGCATACTATTCAATATCTGTTGACTCTCATACTACATGGAGGTCATGGTGAGATATAGGCCAATTGTAATTGAAGGTGTACACCAGGCTATAGATTGATCCATTTTTAAGCTGCATAAGCTCTCTCTGTAACCAGCTGGATGACTCGCCCATTTGAATGACGAGTCAAGAGAGAAGCAAAGAAACGGACCACTTGCATTACAGTATCTAAGACAATAACATTTAAAGGCAATAGAAAGTCCACTGAGAATGCTCAGAGGTACTGCCTCTGACTGTGAAGTATGAGGTCATGAGTTTGACTTCCGGGTCAGAGAATAAGAGAACCTACTTATCATACTGAAAGTGCATTATAACTCACTCCCTGACATGCGGAGTTTTCTTTCAAAGCCTATTATAAGTTGGGTTAGTCAATGACATGCTAATTGTTGTGACTTGATGCAAATTTTGGTCCATTTCCAAGCTGCATCAATTTGCAAACAGTAATCATAACCAGTGGTGCTCATCCAATATTCGGATATCCGAACTACCCAGATAATCCAAACTTTTTCAGCTATCCGAAACCCGGATTCCGGATTTCTGTGCAAATCCGAATAGCACTACGCAAATATTTATCCGCAATATGGATATCTGGTCGGATATCCGAATCAGGATACTGTAACCATGGAGATGACTTCCATGACGTCATTGAGCCAATCAGAGGGCTCCCAGCCTAAGCCCTAGCAACTAATCACAGAAGGGAACCCTGACCAGCCCCCCCTGTATATAAGGAGGGGTGCCATGATGAGAAATCTCGTCCTCGCTTGTGTGACTGCTCACTGAGAGACATGCTCCAGTGCTGCTGGCCTAGCAAGTGCTGTATACAGTGATAAACCTAAAGCTTTTCAGTGCTAAACACCTTCACTACACTATTGTTCTATTGTTTATTAGTTAGCTAGCTTGATTTCATTCAGTGACAGTCAGACTTTGTGCTGCAGCAGCTGCTAGGTCCTGTGTGTGTGCAGGCCATTGCCTGCTGCTGCTGGCCTGCCTTAGCTACAGTATAGGTTAGGGAATAGGATTACTGTGTTATTTTGTAGTTAGTACTGCAGTGCTAGTTAGTTGTTAGAGTAGTACCGTTTTAGCTTACTACAGATTACTGCAGTGCTGCTGTGCTGAGCAGTGTCAGTGTGACGGTTAGACAGTTAGTGTGCACTAGTGTCTTCTCCTCTGCTGTCTGTCACTCCGTGCTGATTTGCTTTAAAGTCCAACCCCGATTTTAATAAAGTACAAGTACCCCACATCATGTGGCTGAAGCAAGCTGGCGCTGGCAGTGGTCAGACTTGGAGCAACAGAACCCCCTTTGCCACATACACGTGGCAAGTGCCACGTCCGGCATGCTCCTGGCAGACGTTACACCTGCTGCTGCTGCCTTTGCTGCTCCCACCGCCAGGGTGCCACAGGCCACTGCTGCTGTGCTGATACCACCTATATATAACCCAAAACACAATTGCTGCATAATTTTTTGGATGTGTCTGGGCTGAAAACGGTCATGTCCCAGTTGTGCGCCTGGACTTTGGACACAATGTGGGCTGCACAACCGCTGTCTGGAACCTAGTCCTGATGTTAATTGACAGCCATTTTGTTTTTGTATTTTAAGTCCCCACATCTTCAATTAGTGTTTCTCTTTAAAAAAAAACCATGATGCTACATGTCCCGGATATCCTGGATAATGCGTGCGGATATCCGCATGTACTCTGATACTAGAACGTTCAGATTCAGATATCCGATCCGGATATCTGGGTATCTGGAGCCAAATCAGTTCGGATTTTAAAAGGGGTATCCGAGCATCCCTGAGCATAACATTTAATATTGGCAATTGTTAGCATCTCATTGCTCATTGACCATCCTTAATTATAAGTAAGGAGAAGACAGTGCTGAAGAGTTAATCAAAATCATTGATCTAACTACTATGGGGGACACACTACAGGAAGTCACCCATGAAAGCCAGGCTCCTGATTGGAGGAACCCCACCTGCTGACCAGGAAGTTTGGACAAGCAGCTCCCTATGACGGTGCTAATAAGGGAACATTTGGGAAACTATTGTACATGTACATTACAGATGACACATGACCTCTGGACAGCGTCTGTGGTTGGCGGACCTCCTTGTGCACCGCCATAGCCAGGTTGGAGGAGAAGGTGATGATGGCCAGCGACACCGCTAGAGCCGGGAGGAACATGGTGGATATCTATGCTGGGCTATCGAGCCGCTCTGCAGGAGAGAAAATAAAAATAATGATTTTGCAGAAAGATTAGAATAACATTTGCAGATCATTAAAATAGAAAAAAATTAATAAAACTAGGGACAGTGGCGTAGCTAAGGAGCTATGGGCCCCGATGCAAGTTTTACGTGGGGCCCCCCAAACCCGCTATACATAACAATTGATACGGCACACCAAAACCTGCCAATGGCAACTACAGTGTCAGAGGTGCAAGAAGGGAATGGGGAGCAGTGTGTTACTGATTACCCCCAAGCACTGTATACATAGCAATCCCTGCCAATGGCAACTACAGTGTCAGAGGTGCAAGAAGGGGATGGGGAGCAGCTTGTTACTGATTACCCCCAAGCACTCTATACATAGCAATCCCTGCCAATGGCAACTACAGTGTCAGAGGTACAAGAAGGGGATGGGGAGCAGCTTGTTACTGATTACCCCCCAAGCACTCTATACATAGCAATCCCTGCCAATGGCAACTACAGTGTCAGAGGTGCAAGAAGGGGATGGGGAGCAGCTTGTTACTGATTACCCCCAAGCACTCTATACATAGCAATCCCTGCCAATGGCAACTACAGTGTCAGAGGTGCAAGAAGGGGATGGGGAGCAGCTTGTTACTGATTACCCCCAAGCACTCTATACATAGCAATCCCTGCCAATGGCAACTACAGTGTCAGAGGAGCAAGAAGGGGATGGGGAACAGCTTGTTACTGATTACCCCCAAGCACTCTATACATAGCAATCCCTGCCAATGGCAACTACAGTGTCAGAGGTGCAAGAAGGGGATGGGGAACAGTTTGTTAGTGATTACCACTATTCAAAGTATCTATAGAAGTGATTATTATGAGCACAGGACCAATAGAGAGCTAATACTGAAGTTGAGGGAGAGCCCTATGGGGCCCCTCTGGCCCAAGGTCCCCGATGCGGTCGCAACCTGAGTCTGCAACCCCTATTGCTTCACCCCTGACTAGAGATGGTCATGTCTGGGAGATCTCATGGAAACCATGTGGTTTGTTTGATCAGCTGATAGATTTGCAAAGCTCTGATTTGCTGTGATCACATCCTGCTTTAGCACATGATCATGACTAGCCAATCAGAGACTTACATATGTGTCACCTGACCACACTGATCACATGCTTCTCATGACTTCTCCTAGACATGACCATCACTATTCAGAGACTTACATATCTATCACCTGACCAAACTGATCACATGCTTCTCCATGACTTCTCCTAGACATGACCATCACTAATCAGAGACTTACATATCTATCACCTGACCATACTGACCACATGCTTCTCCATGACTTCTCCTAGACATACCATCAGTAATCAGACCCTTACATATCTATCACCTGACCACACTGATCACATGCTTCTCCATGACTTCTCCTAGCTATCATCATCACCACAATAAACAACAAAATGTGTAATCATTGCAGCCAATATGTAATATGGGTAAATCTTCATTCATAGTGTATGGAGAATGTTTTTAGTCTAAAGGTGCCCAGTAATAATGATACAATATCCCGAAACATCGACCGTCCAGCTAGCCATAAGGTATAGCAGGGAGAGGTGCAGTGGCGTAGCTAAGGAGCTGTGGGCCCCGAGTTTTACAATGGGGCCCCCCAGGCACTCTATACATAACAATTGATACGGCGCACCAAAACCTGCCAATGGCAACTGCAGTGTCAGAGGTGCAAGAAGGGGATGGGGTACAGCTTGTTAATGTTTACCACTACTCAATGTATATATAGAAGTGATTATTATGTGCACAGGACCAATAGAGAGCTAATACTGTAGTTGAGGGAGGGCCCTTCGGGGCCCCTCTGGCCCAAGGGCCCTGATGCGGTCGCTACCGCTGCACCCCCTATTGCTACGCCCCTGGAGAGGTGGTAGTGCATCCCAGGCTGCGTCTGCCTCTCCCTGTTGTCTAAAAACTGTAAGTGTACCTTATGGCTAGCTGCGCCCATTTGAGATTTCATGTTTGCATTACGTTTTTATTCAGAGGTTAGAACTCTAGTGCATAGGTTAGCATCTGTTTTGAATACAAGGTGTGTATGTTGCCTCTAGGGGGCTCTGCACGCCTCTGTTAGTAGTCAGTTCAGATGCAGGCAGGTTTTAGGGAGCGCTGCCATCTCTCCCCTGTTGTTTATTTTTTTTTATATCAATATTTGTTATTTATTTTTAAATAAATGTGTGTATTTTTTAATTTATATTGTACTCCCCCGCCAGCCAATCAGTGTGCTCGGCTGTCATAGGCTTCAGCCTATGACAGCGGATCGCTATGGCGCCTCCCAGGGGGACAGCCGCATGACACGATTGTCCCCAGTACAGCGCTGCCGTAGATCACAGCGCTGCACAGCAATAAAAGTCTCCGAGCAGAGACTGAAAGCGGAGCGGAGCTCCGTCATCAGAGCGGGGATGCGCGCTAATTGGCGCTTGCGCTCTCTCCTGCAAACCATGCCCATCGGCGTGCCGTGGTCGGCAAGTGGTTAAAAAGCTAAACAGGCCAGGTAGCAATCAAAATCAATACATGCAGTGGCATGTGATGTAATGCACGCAAAAAAGCAACTGAGCAATGTGCATCTCAGGGTAACTGATGATGTGGGAACAGGTCATAGATCTAGAATCCCACAGCGCTGGAATGCGCAAAACAGCTTCAGTGACAGCTTCAGTGACAGCTTCAGTGACAGCTTCAGTGACAGCGCAATGTGTCAGCAGGGCCGGCGCTACCATTAAGGCAAAGGAGGCAGCTGCCCCAGAGCTTGTAGGGGCCCCCAGTGGCTACAAGAGGAAAAAAAAATTTCAAATCGGCCTTATAGTTTTTGAGAAAATCGATTTTAAAGTTTCAAAGGAAAAAAAAAACACATTTAAAAACCTGCCAACTTTAATGGTTAATAGCAAATCCACCTTAAATGCTATAACCCTAAATTTGCAGGATATGTTAATGAGATAATTAGGAATAAGAGGAAAAAACAATTTTTCAAAAAGACCTTATAGTTTTTGAGAAAATCGATTTTAAAGTTTAGAAGGAAAAAAGTATAGTTTTAAATGCGGTAAATGTAACTTTTAGTAGCAAACCTAACGGTAGTGTAATTTTACATGCATCAAACGAAAGCGCAATAAATTTCCTGACGGGGTTTCCAGGGGGTCCATACGCAGCCGCAGCGCTTTGGCCAGGGATCGCTATACAGCCGCAATATGGCTGTATGAAGATCCCTGGCATTTTTTCCTATTTTCCCAATTTTTTTATGTTTAGAGTGTGGGAATTTAAAAAAAAAAATTATGTGGGGTCCCCCCTCCTGAAACTTTTTAACCCCTTGTCCCCCATGCAGGCTGGGATAGCCAGAATGTGGAGCTCCGACCGATTGGGACTTCACACCCTGACTATACCAGCTGCAAAAAAGGTCCCCTAATGCTGATTTTTGTTCCGGGGTATATGTTGGGGGGGGGGGGGGGGCAGGTTTATTTTGCCCTGGGGCCCCATTGTTGCTTAAACCGGCCCTGTGTGTCAGTACCCTGTGAAGTGTACCGACCGCTCATGTCAGTGGAAGCGTTGCTATGGTTTGCTAGGCTGATGATGGGGCGTATTGTGCAGACGATCTGCGTTATCGTGTGCTCTGATGTCCTGAATGTACGCTGTGATTTGTGACATTATATTACTGGAATGTCATTAATAATAAATTGTGTTCCTCCTGCTAATGTTGTTTGGTTAGTTAGATAAGTTTATGTGAACCTTTCTGATCTCTGGAGGAAAGGTTAGGAGAGTCAGGGATTTCTGTTGCCTTAAAGAGGAACTGTAACTCAGGATTACACTTCATCCCAATCAGTAGTGGAGCCTGATAACCCCTTTCCCATGAGGAATCTTTTATTTTTCTTGAATAGATCATCAGGAGGGGCAGTGTGGCTTATATTGTGGTGAAACCCCTCCCCCAGTGTGATGTCATGACCATGGTCCTGACAGTTTCCTGTCTGTGAACCTTGTTGCATTGTGGGAAATAACAGCTGTTTCCAACTGCAAAGCAACCAGCATCTCCCTCTGTGCATATTTATCTATATATATAAAATCGGATGTATGTATGTATGTGTGTGTGTATGTGTGTGTGTATGTGTGTGTGTATGTGCCGCGATCACGCGAAAACGGCTTGACCGATTTGAACGAAACTTGGTACACAGATCCCTTACTACCTGGGATGATATGTTCTGGGGGTCTCACGGCCCCCCTGCACACGTGGGCGGAGCTACAAACAGCAAATCAGATTCCACCCATTCAAGTCAATGGAAAAAATGTAAAAGGCTGCCATTCTCACAGTAATCAAGCCACAGTCCCCACACTTGGCACAGTTGGTCACTTGGTGACCGAGGTTACGAATCCAGGAAAAGTGGGTGGAGCATAAAACAGCCAATCAAATTTCAGCCGTTCATTTTAAATGGGAAAATGTAAACTGCAGCCATTCTTAGACTGTTAATCGCAGGGTTCTCAAACTTGCCACACTTGGTCACTGGGTCAATGTGATTAAGATTCAAGAAAATGGGTGGAGCCTACAACAGCCAATCAAAATTCACCTATTGATTTTCAAGGGGAATATTTAAACTGCTGCTATTCTTACACTTTTAATGGCAGAGGCTTCAAACTTGCTACAGTCGGTCATTGGGTGACTGGGGTCCAAGTTCACTAAAGGGGCGGGGCCACATACAGCCAATCAGATTTGTTAGATTGATTTCAGCCATTCTGTTATTGCCAGGGTTCTCAAACATGACACAGTTGGCCACTGGGTAACTGTGACTAATATTCAGAAAAGTGGGTGGAGCCTACAGCAGCCAATCAAAATTCACCTTTTGATTTTCAAGGGGAATATTTACATTGCTGCCATTCATACCCTCTTAATTGCAGAGGCCCAACATCTGCTACAGTCAGTCACTGGGAGACTGAAGTTTAAATTCTGAAGGGAGCGGGCTAAAAACAGCCAATAAGATTTGTTTCATTTCAATGGTAAAATGCAACTTATTGATGCCAAAGACCCCAAAGCTCATAAACTTGGTCATTAAGTGACTGTATATCAAAATTAGAAATAGTGGGCGGAGCCAAAAACAACTAACTTTTTACATGGGGAAATGTAAACTGCAGCTTTTCTTACACTGTTAATGGCAGGGTTCTCAAACTTCACACAGTTGGTCACTGGGTGACTAGGATTAATATTCGGAAAAGTAGGTGGAGCCTACAAGAGCCAATCAAAATTCACCTATTGATTTTCAAGGGGAATATTGAAACTGCAGCCATTCTTACACTGTTAATGGCAGAGGCCTCAAACCTGCTACAGTCGGTCGTTAAGTGTTTGGGGTTCAAATTCAGTAAAGGGGCGGAGCCAAAAACAGCCAGATTTCTTTGCTGGATAAACTGCTTCCATTAGCACAATTTTGATGCCAGGAACCCAAAAGCTCACAAACTTGGTCATTGAGTAGTGACTGTGTGTCAAGGTTACAAAAAGTGGGTGGAGTTAAAAACAGATTTTTCTGGGAAATTGTAAACTGCAGCCCTTCTTCACTGTTAATGGCAGGGTTCTCAAACTTAGCATAGCTGGTTACTGGGTGACTGGGATTAATATTCAGAAAAGTGGGTGGAGCCTAAAATGCCAATCAAAAATCACATGTCCCTTTTCAAGGAGAATATTAAAATTGCTGCCATTCTTGCACTGTTAATGGCACAAGCCTCAAACCTGGTACAGTTGGTCATTGGGTCACTGAGGTTCAAATTCAGAAAAGGGGACAGAGCCACAAACAGTGAATCAGATTTGTTTAATTTTTATGGGAAAATACAAATTATTGATGCCAAGGACCCCAAAACTCACAAACTTGGGCATTGAGTAGTGACTTTGTGTCCAGGTTACAAAAAGTGGGGCCGGAGCCAAAAACAAATTTCACTGGGAAAGTGTAAGCTGCAGCCCTTCTTACACTGTTTATTTCAGGGTTCCCAATCTTTGCCCAGATGGTCACTGAGTGACTGAGATATTCAGGGAAGTGGGTGGAGCCTATAATAGCCAATCAAAATTCACCTGTTGATTTTCAAGTGGAATATTTAAATTGCTGCCATTTTTACACTGTTAATAGCAGATGCCTCAAACCTGCTACAGTTGGTCATTGGGTGACTGGGGTTCAAATGCTGGAGAGGGGTAAAGCCACAAACAGCCTATCTGATTTGTTTAATTTCTAAGGGAATATACAAATTATTGATGCCAAGGACTCCAAAGCTCGCAAACTTGGTCATTGAGTGTTTGTGTGTTAGGGTTAGAAAGTGGGCGGAGCCAACACCAGTCAAATACATACCCGGGCAACGCCGGGTCATCAGTGGGTGGAGACAAATACAAATTTCACTGGGAAAATGTAAACTGCAGCCATTCTTACACTGTTAATGAGAGGGTTTTTAAACTTTGCACAGTTGGTCACTGGGTGACTGGGATTAATATTCAGAAAAGTGGGTGGAGCCTACAAAAGTGAATCAAACTTCACCTGTTGCTTTTCAAGGGGAATATTTAATTGCTACCATTCTTGAACTGTTAATGGCACAGGCCTCAAACCTGGTACAGTTGGTTATCGGGTGACTGGGGTTCAAATTCAGAAAAGGGGGTGGAGCCACACACATCCAATCAGATTTGTTTCATTTCAATGCAGATTATTGATACCAAAGACCGCAAAGCTCACAAACTTGGTCAGTGAGTAATTGTGTGTTAGGGTTAGAAAAAGTAGGCGGAGCCAACACCAGCCAAATACATATCTGGGCAACGCCGGGCAATCAGCTAGTATCTAAATAAAACCACCCTAACTTTTAGCCTATCACATTGCTGGGGGTGTGGTTATTGATAATGGCAGTTGATGCTGTCTGGTTTTTTTCCTTGTCTTCCAGCAGTAAAGATGATGACCTGCAGGCTGATTGTGGATCAAAAAACATGAACAAATTACATGGAGAATATCAATCATTTCTAGATCTCTCTTCCATTTTCTAGCTTCTTACTTTGCAATGTATTGATTTATTTTTTCCTCCCTTCTGCTAAACTTCCTCTTGAGGATGAAAATAATTTGGAAGTATTGATTGGTCGGTTCATTTAGGTCAGTCGGGGCAGGGCCGTTTCCGGGGCAATGCGGGTGGGGCGACCACCCTGGCCGCAGATCGGAAAGTAGAAGAAGGGGGCGCAGGCAGAAGGACATAACCACTAGGGAGCTGGTGACGCGCGGTGCAGCGTAATGGAAAATGGAAAAGCCACGTTCCGCTGCTGCCTGCGTCAGACGTCAAGTCATCACTTCGCGTCACCACCGCGTGATGACACCTGATGTCCTGTAGCGGTACTGCAGGCTGTCACCACCGCGTGATGACACCTGATGTCCTGTAGCGGTACTGCAGGCTGTCAGTGCTCAGTGCCCATGGAGGAGTCGGCTTTCCAGGCTCTCTTCGCCTGTGTGTTTTCCTGGTCCCTGCGTCCTCCTGGATGAGCGGCTGGTCTACTTGGATCTACTTGTGACCTGTGGCTATGTGACTGTCCCTAAAGAGTAAGGGTTCCCAAGTCCACGGGGGTGGGGGGGGGGGGGCTCAATTTTTACACCTTCGCCCTGGGTGCAATTTAGCCTAGAAACAGCTCTCGTCGGGGGCGGGGCAGATGTGTCAGTCATGGCGGCCCATAGCATAAAAATGCTGGGTACACATGATGAGATTTTCTGGCAGATTTACTACCATATCAATTATTTCCAACATGTCCGATCTGATCTCCGATCTATTCCAGTATAGGTAGCTAGTATAGTTGCCCCAGTATAGGTAGCTAGTATAGTTGCCCCAGTATAGGTAGCTAGTATAGTTGCCCCAGTATAGGTAGCTAGCATAGCTGCCCCCAGTATAGGTAGCTAGTATAGCTGCCCCCAGTATAGGTAGCTAGTATAGTTGCCCCCAGTATAGGTAGCTAGTATAGTTGCCCCAGTATAGGTAGCTAGTATAGTTGCCCCAGTATAGGTAGCTAGCATAGCTGCCCCCAGTATAGGTAGCTAGTATAGCTGCCCCCAGTATAGCTAGTATAGTTGCCCCCAGTATAGGTAGCTAGTATAGTTGCCCCCAGTATAGGTAGCTAGTATAGTTGCCCCCAGTATAGGTAGCTAGTATAGTTGCCCCCAGTATAGGTAGCTAGTATAGTTGCCTCCAGTATAGGTAGTATAGTTGCCCCCGGTATCTGCTCCCCCCCCTCCCCGTGGCTGACACTCGTGTCACCTTCTGAGCTGGCGGCTGCTTCCTCTGTGATCGTCCCTGGCCCTCTCTACTACATCATAGACCTGTCACAGCAGCGCGTCCTGCGGCTGCTGCGAACAGGAAGGAAGCAGGAGAGCGGCTTCCTGTAGCGGCGATGTATATGGATGGAGGAGGGAGGGGGGCGGAATGCCACCTGATGAACCTGCGTTATCTGGCGTCATGGGCCAACTGCCCCTGCAGGGACCACCTTGTGTTGCCGCTCTGCGTCCCCCTTTGTTCACCTGTACGTTCTCTGCTACCACTGTAGCAGTAACAGCCACTGATTAGCAGCTGCCACTATGCCAGCAGCAGTAACAGCCACTGTTTAGCAGCTGCCACTGTGCCAGCAGTAGTAACAGCCACTGATTAACAGCTGCCACTGTGCCAGTAGCCGTAACAGGCACTGATTAGCAGCCGCCACTGTGCCAGCAGCAGTAACAGCCACTGATTAGGAGCTGCCACTGTGCCAGCAGTAGTAACAGCCACTGATTAACAGCTGCCACTATGCCAGCAGCCGTAACAGGCACTGATTAGCAGCCGCCACTGTGCCAGCAGCAGTAACAGCCACTGATTAGGAGCTGCCACTGTGCCAGCAGTAGTAACAGCCACTGATTAACAGCTGCCACTATGCCAGCAGCCGTAACAGGCACTGATTAGCAGCTGCCACTGTGCCAGCAGCAGCAACAGCCACTGATTAGCAGCTGCCACTGTGCCAGCAGCAGCAACAGCCACTGATTAGCAGCTGCCACTGTGCCAGCAGCAGCAACAGCCACAGATTAGCAGCTGCCACTGTGGCAGCAGCAGCAACAGCCACAGATTAGCAGCTGCCACTGTGGCAGCAGCAGCAACAGCCACTGATTAGCAGCTGCCACTGTGCCAGCAGCAGCAACAGCCACTGATTAGCAGCTGCCACAAAAATTGTGTTCAATTTCATTACTTCCGCCCCCTAGCACTCTCAAGAATGGTGATATGGCCCTTGGCTAAAAAGATTGGACACCCCTGTGCTAGATGGCTGGTGTCAGTCTGTCCTGCTTGCCATCCCACATTCAGGGTGAGCATGTATATTTTGTACTGGCTTCAGAACTCTCAGAAACAAACATTCCGCAGAGCTGCACCTGAGAGAGCTAAAGATGTCACCATGTGATAAATGTCAGAATATAAATCAGGGAGAGGAGAGATTTTACAATGGGCAAACACTGACTGATTACTCTATAAATGAATATTGTAAAAAAGATAAGCCATTTTATTAATTGTTATTTTCACTGCAGTTCCCCTTTAACGACAGCAGCGTAACAGCCGGGTGCAGCTGGTCGGTCAGTCGCAGGACGCAATGGAAAATCACCGGCCGCGATGACCCCAATCACTGCGACTTGGAGCTCGGACAGGCCTGATATGAGCCTGTGACAGAGAGCGGCATTGTGAGCACCGAGTCAGGAGGATGTCCGCTGTCATCCTGCTCCCCTGGCTTCACTTCTGCATCCAGGTTAAAGGGGAACTCCGGAATGTGTTACGCAGAAGTATCTTCCTAGCTAGTTATATCACAATTACATTTTTGATTATCTTTTTTTTTCAGGATGGTCTCATCAGCTGTTAAATATGACTAAAGGCAGCCCTTTCACACTCAGAGTCTGACTTACTGAGATCCTCCTGGGCCGGTGCGGACGGGAAACAGGGGAGGGGCATAAGAGGGCTGCATTCATTACAATGCGTTCAATAGTATCCTCTATTAGATGGTATACATTCGGAAATCTCACTTTGGGTGATATCAGTCAGTCCCTCCCCCTCCACTGTCACCGTCCCACCAGCACCACCTAATAAATGCAGCCCCTCCTCCATCGACACAAGCCCCTCCTTGTCGGATGCAGTGCAATCATTCCAATTCAAGGGGGGGGGGGGGGGGGGGAGGGGGTATCCTCACTACTCAGGCAGCAAAAACTCTAGAACCGGCCCTGAGCGTGCCTACATACACGCAACACTATATGTCTACAACAAGTCTCCCAAGACCAATATCCACTGTAATGATACTTCAAGAGCCACATGTCTCATGCTGCTGCAATGACACTTCAAGAGCCTGTACAAGGCCACAACAATGAAGGGCATAAATAATGACATATCTGGTCATGAGTACTGGTTACAAACAGGGCCGGTTCAAGTAGCAATCGGGCCCTAGGGCAAAATTAGCCTCAGGGCCCCCGAACAGACACCCCCCTACCAAAAAGTATCATTAGATGCCCTTTGTTGCAGCCAAATTTCCCTCCTGGTCCCCTGAGCTGGCTACTGACCCTCCCCCAATCAACTCCCAACTTAACAGACTCTGCAGAGTCCCTGGGGAGCAACAGTTAAGATGGGAAGGGACACCTTGGGGGCCCCTACAGGCTCTGGGGCCCTGGGGCAATTGCCCATTTTTTCCTATGGTAGCTCCGGCCCTGGTTACAAAGCAATTTCCCTGCTCTGTTTTTCATAAACTTTTCAGTGATATTTTATATGGGCAGCATGGAAAACAAACTTCGTTCAGAAGTGATAGTCCAACGATAAAGGTGAGATGATTAATCCAGCAGTGTCTCTCCTCTGACTGCTGATGTCCCAGCAAGGAAACCACCAATACAGAGTCACTGAGTGACAGTGCGGTCAGCCATAACATTCCACTGACACTGATTACCGGTATATCGTTGCACGAGAGCGATTCTTCCAACATGTATAAAGGTGGTGGCCACATACCAGGCAATTTTTCAATTCAAGAACTGCTATCAATTTTTCGAATGTACCTCATAGATAAGTTCAATTTTTCCCAAATTGTGAAAAAAAAAAAAAAATACTGAAAACTGAGAAAAAAAATGCTTAGGTCTGTACCTCAAGAATTTGTCAACCCTACACCATTCAATTTTCATTTACATTGATTGGGAAAATTTATCTTTTTCTGTACAACTGATCATTTTTATCGAATTGGACCATTTTACTGTATGGTCTGTGTGGCCACCTTTAGAGTTTTTTTCAGATATTAGAGATAGTTTCCTTGGGGCGTAGTGACATCTCTTCTGCCTCATACCTCTGTGGTTTACACATTGAGAAAGGTTGGTTAGGAAATGAGTAGAGTTTGTCCATTTCTTCCTCCCATTTATTAATGAACCAGATTTTTGCGACGTTTGGGTCACTCAGCGTACGGTATAGGAGCGATTCATCTTTTATGTTTACATTGTGGGGAAAACAATTATATTACAGATTTATGAATTAGGGTCTGCATGAAATGACTGACTTTTAAAGAGAAACCGTATCCAAGAATAGAACTTCATCCCAATCAGTAGCTGATACCCCCTTTCCCAGGAGAAATCTATTCCTTTTCTCTAACGGATCATCAGGGCGCTCTGTATGGCTGATATTGTGGTGAAACCCCTCCCACAGTGTGATGTCAGGACCATGGTTCTCTGACATCACACTGTGAGAGCCTTGTTGTATTGTGGGAAATATCAGCTGTTTCCAAGTGCCAAAAAAAGCAAGCAGCATCTCCTTCCACTGACATCACCTGCCAGCAATTAACAATATCACCATGTGATAAATGTCAGAATGTAAATCAGGGAGAGGAAAGATTTTACAATGAGCAAACACTGACTAAATCATTTATTCATAATTAGTGTAAAAATGATGCACCTTTTTTATTACATTATTTTCACTGGAGTTCCTCTTTAAGTGAGTAAGTAAGACTGCATAGAACTTGATATGATTTCATTTTGTCTTCAAACAGTTATGGAGCGATGGGAGGTGGCCCTTCGGTCTGACCAATCACATATCCTTTTCAGATTCTGATTGCTCATCTGTGGGATGTGCTGAGAATCGGAGTCTGACCCATGGAGACCCAATCTCACAACTTAAAGTGGACCTGAACTCTTACACAGGACAGAAAGAAAACAGAGAAATGCACCCTGTATGTATTTAGAGATTATCCTGTCTAATTCCCTCTCATCTGCGACTAATCACAACTGTAATTTGATCTCTCAGCTGTGTCAGCTGGCTGCCTTGGCAGAGCAGGCAATTTGTAAACACAGGATTTTAACACTATGTCTGCTTCCATGAAAGCAGGAAGTAGACACACTAAAGATTTATTGCATGATTTGTATCTGCTGTAATAAAGAAATGTTATTATGCTGTTGCGTATCTTTTAGAGCAGAGAGGAAGATCTAAAACATTTGGAAGCCCCTGCTGATAACATCTTGGTGGTGGACACCACAGTAGCACCTTCTCAGGTCTTATGGAGTCCAAACCTCAACGGCTCAGACAAGAGAAAGCTACACAACAGCGGACCTACAGGCTTTGGCTGATCTGCGGATAAAGAGAACATGTTGCGGCTACCCAACAATCCTCCACATCCTAAATACCTATTATGGGTGGAAGAAAACCTCCAGACCCACATCTATGGTAAATATCCATCTATTAAATCTATTTATTCTAGATTATATAAAAAATTGCATGAAATAAAGGGAAAAACAATGACTTACTTTGGGCGAGTCCCTTCTTACGTCCTCTGCTGTGAAGCGGCCGAGATAAGAGTTTTATAGTCGTACGTTGAACAGGTGACCTGAACTCTGGGTCTCCATGGCAACAAGGAAATAGTTACCTGTAAAGTTAAGGAGGCTGAACTTTTTTTTTATTATGCAGAGTTATTTCCCATGGCCGCCCAGTGCCATCCCTCTCCCTTATCCCGGATCGCATGTCCTTCATTTAGGAGGACACTGAAGGGTCCTTGTGTGTCCCCAGCCGGGAGGGGGGTGCTGGGCTGTTCTCAGTGAAAAGTTACACCGGCCGGGGGAAATGGAATTGTATGGGGCCATTGTTCAGCAGGAATCAGCGCAGCCTGGAGATCAGGTGATCAAGGCCCGTTTATCATCGTTCCAGGAGGCCCGGCATGCTCCAGTACACCAAGGAGGACAGGGGTGACAGCAGGACATTACAGTACCATAGTAGAGATATAGTAGAATGTAGTACATTATTCAGGACAACCACTTTTCTCCTGGTTTCAGCATCAGAAATACTTCCTACATCTTTATATTGCTGTATAGTGCTATGTAGCCCCTCCCACTGAAGCTGATCCTAGGCTGTTTATTATGCGGAATTCTCCCCCAGAGAATTCTATTGTGTAAAATGCCTGAAAGGGTGTGTGCGGCTTACGCTGCACCCCTTCCTCTACTGTAATGGGCAGCTGCTCCCAGGTCAAGCCAACGTTTGCTAGAGATGAGCTGAAATTTTCGAAATTTCGCATTACTATAATTACGCATGCGAAATTTGCGATTACGATGCGAAATTAGCGTAGCGAAATTGCCATTAAAATCGTAATTGAAAATACCGTAAGCGTAATTTTCAACGCGAAATTTCGCGTTTCGTTCATGCCGTAATTTCGCATTAAACGCTACCGTAATTTCGCGTTAAACCGTAACGCTCCGTATAATATAAAAAAGCCGCCGACTTTAAGGGTTAATAGCAAAGCCCCCTTAAATGCTAAGAGCCTCAAATTTGGAGAATATATTAAGGAGATCAGGAGGAATAAGAGGAAAAAAATTTTTTTCAAAAAGACCTTATAGTTTTTGAGAAAATCGATGTTAAAGTTTCAAAGTAAAAATGTATACATTTAAAAACCCGCCGACTTTAACGGTTAATAGCAAAGCCTGCTTAAAGTTTAGGAACACCAAATTCCTAGGGTATATTAAGGGGATCAGTGGGAATAAGAGGAAAAAAATTTTTTTCAAAAACACCTTATAGTTTTTGAGAAAATCGATTTTTAAGTTTCAAGGGCAAAAATGTCTTTTAAATGCGGAAAATGTCAGTTTTTTTTTGCACAGGTAACAATAGTGTATTATTTTCATAGATTCCCCCAAGTGGGAAGAGTTTTACTTTCTTCGTTCTGAGTGTGGGAAATATAAAAAAAAAACGACGTGGGGTCCCCCCTCCCAGACCTCTTTAACCCCTTGTCCCCCATGCAGTCTGGGATAGCCAGAATGCGGAGCACCGGCCGCGTGGGGCTCCGCACCCTGACTATACCAGCCCGCATGGTCCATGGATTGGGGGGTCTCGGAAGGGGAGGGGCAGCCAAGCTTTCCCCTCCCCCTCCGAGCCCTTGTCCAATCCAAGGACAAGGGGCTCTTCTCCACCTCCGATGGGCGGTGGAGGTGGAGGCCGCGATTTCCTGGGTGGGGGGTTCATGGTGGAATCTGGGAGTCCCCTTTAAAAAGGGGTCCCCCAGATGCCCACCCCCCTCCCAGGAGAAATGAGTATAGAGGTACTTGTAGTACCCCTTACCCATTTCCTTTAAGAGTTAAAAGTAAATAAACACACAAACACATAGAAAAAGTATTTTAATTGAACAAAAAACATAACCACGAAAAAAGTCCTTTAATATTCTTAATTAACCATTAATACTTACCTGTCCCTTTAAATAAATGATCCCACGCAATATCCTCGGAAATGTTCTATCAGTTACAATGTAACAAAGTTATTACAATATAACAACTTTGTTACATTGTAACTACGCCGCACCCGACGTCACTCACCGCCGCCGCCGCGTCTGCGCTGCAGGACCCGACAGAGCTCTGAGCTATAGCTCAGAGCTCTCGAAAGCATCTTTGTATTTGGGCTCCAAGGAGCCCCATTGGTCCTTAGCAGACCAATGGGGTTCCTTCTGATTTGAAGGAACCCCATTGGTCTGCTAAGGACCAATGGGGCTCCTTGGAGCCCAAATACAAAGATGCTTCTCAGAGCTCTGAGCTATATAGCTCAGAGCTCTGTCGGGTCCGTGCAGGACGCTAAGTCCCCGCCGGCTCCGCTGCCCTCCCCGCCTCTCCCACATGTCACCCACATGTCACCCACATGTGGGTGACATGTGGGTGACAGATGTGGGCGGGGTGGACAGCGGGAGCTGCGGGGACTTAGCGTCCTGCACGGACGCGTATGCGGCGGCTGAGCGGCGAGTGGCGTCGGGTGCGGCGTAGTTACAATGTAACAAAGTTGTTACATAATAACTTTGTTACATTGTAACTGATAGAACATTTCCGAGGATATTGCGTGGGATCATTTATTTAAAGGGACAGGTAAGTATTAATGGTCACTGGCGTATCCAGACGGGGGTTCTGGGTGTATGGAACACCCCCCTGAGACTCCTGTCCCTTTAAAAAAAATTCCCTGAAATCCCTGAAGCGGCCAAGCTGGTAAAGGCTTGCCTCCTGCAGGGATTGTGGGAAAAACTCAGCTCTTTCACTATTGTAAAGACTGCATGTAGACAGCTACAAAAGGTATTTCACAGGTTGAAAAGTTTTGACAGTCCCTAAACTCCAGGAGGGCTGCCTGCAGCTTGTGTGAGAGGCTTTTTTGCATTTGGCTGGCAGGGACAGGAGACACATGCAAGTAGCCTGTGTGATGGGGGACTGCAATACAGATACTCTCTCTGCATTCACTATTGTTTTCCTCCTTCCCCTAGTGCTGGCTGGAAGGGGGGCAATCTCCCCCCAGGCAGCCTTTCATTCTGAGATTTGTGTCTGGTGTATTCAGGTGAAACACTAGGCTAGCTGATAAAAGTGCAATTAGAGGGCAGACAAGCTGGTAAATATACACAGCATGATGCAGAGCTTGCCTGGAGGGTCTGTGGGCAAACATCTGTCTGGTCTCTCCTCATTGTTATTATGACTGCATGTGTGGATAAGGTGTTAAACAAAGTGAAAAGTTTTTGACAGTCCCTAGACTCCAGGAGGGCTGCTTTCTGACTTGTGTGAGAGACTGTCAGGGATAGGAGTCCTATTACAGGCAAGTAGCCTGTCTGATGTGGGACTGCAATACAGATAAGCTCTCTGCTCCATCTCAGGCTATTCTCAGTCTCTCTCCACTCCTCCTCTTACTGGGCTAATGCACGCCAAAATCACAATAGCAATTGCTAGCAATTAGTGAATGCAATTTTGTGAAGCGATTTTCAGAGCAATTTCTGAATGAATTGCTCAAAAAAATGCTACATGCAATATACCTGCGATTTTGAAAAAATCACAACGCTGCTGTGGGAACACCCGCATAGGGTAACATTAGCCAAGCGCTTTTCAAATCACTGTCGATTTGAAAAACGCTCAGAAACCCTCTTGGTGTGCACCAGCCCTCCCTCATTCACCTTTGTTTCCCTCTTTCCCTAGTGCTGGCTGGCTGTGTCTTCTTGTCATACAGGAAAGCTAAATAAAAGTGCAATCCTGGTGAGGCAAATTATTATTATTTAGTATTTATATAGCGCCGCCATCTTCCGCAGATGCATATAACCCTGCATCATATGGCTATCGCTTGCGCTATGTGACACAGTGGCATATTCCACTGAATTGTCCAAACTAAGTCTATCTCCTGTTCCTCTCTCGGGGAATTGTTCCAACGCTGTCCCCCGTTCAAATTTTCTGCTACCAGAAGCCCTCAGAAACACTCGTGTCCTTGAGTACTTCCAAAGACAGGCAGCCCCGTAATACGCCAGCGCACTTTTGTGCATGGGCAGTATGGAGCCACCTGTCTTCCGAAGCACTCGGGGACATAAGTGCTTCCGGACCTTTCAGGAATCCCCCCCTTAAAAATCCTGCATTTGCCCCTGATGGTTAATTAAGAATATTAAAGGACTTTTTTCGTGGTTATGTTTTTTGTTCAATTAAAATACTTTTTCTATGTGTTTGTGTGTTTATTTACTTTTAACTCTTAAAGGAAATGGGTAAGGGGTACTACAAGTACCTCTATACTCATTTCTCCTGGGAGGGGGGTGGGCATCTGGGGGACCCCTTTTTAAAGGGGACTCCCAGATTCCACCATGAACCCCCCACCCAGGAAATCGCGGCCTCCACCTCCACCGCCCATCGGAGGTGGAGAAGAGCCCCTTGTCCTTGGATTGGACAAGGGCTCGGAGGGGGAGGGGAAAGCTTGGCTGCCCCTCCCCTTCCGAGACCCCCCAATCCATGGACCATGTGGGCTGGTATAGTCAGGGTGCGGAGCCCCACGCGGCCGGTGCTCCGCATTCTGGCTATCCCAGTCTGCATGGGGGACAAGGGGTTAAAGAGGTCTGGGAGGGGGGACCCTACGTCGTTTTTTTTTTATATTTCCCACACTCAGAACGAAGTAAGTAAAACTCTTCCCACTTGGGGGAATCTATGAAAATAATACACTATTGTTACCTGTGCAAAAAAAACTGACATTTTCCGCATTTAAAAGACATTTTCGCCCTTGAAACTTAAAAATCGATTTTCTCAAAAACTATAAGGTCTTTTTGAAAAAAATTTTTTTCCTCTTATTCCCACTGATCCCCTTAATATACCCTGGGAATTTGGTGTTCCTAAACTTTAAGCAGGCTTTGCTATTAACCGTTAAAGTCGGCGGGTTTTTAAATGTTTACATTTTTCCTTTGAAACTTTAACATCGATTTTCTCAAAAACTATAAGGTCTTTTTGAAAAAAAATTTTTTCCTCTTATTCCTCCTGATCTCCTTAATATATTCTCCAAATTTGAGGCTCTTAGCATTTAAGGGGGCTTTGCTATTAACCCTTAAAGTCGGCGGCTTTTTTATATTATACGGAGCGCTACGGTTTAACGCGAAATTACGGTAGCGTTTAATACGAAATTACGGCATGATACGACTGTAATGCGAAAATTACGCGAAAATTACGCTTACGCGAAATTTCGCGAAATCCTTCTTCATTACGATTATGTACTTACGGCCATAATCGTAATTACACTAATTACGCGAAATTTCGCAAAATCGTAATTAGGTCATTACGCTCATCTCTAGTCGGCATGCAGTCATAAATGTAATACATATAAGAGGTTCCAGGAAAAGGGACCGGTAACGCTAACCCAGCAGCAGCACACGTGATGGAACAAGAGGAGGGTGGCGCAGGAGGAGAAGGCCACGCTTTGAGACACAACAACCCAGGCCTTGCATGAGGACAAGAAGCGTGCGGATAGCAATTTGCATTTTGTCGCCATGCAGTCATAAATGTAATACAGATGAGAGGTTCAATAAACAGGGACCGGAAACGCTAACCCATCACAGATGTTCATTGTTCATGTTACTTGGTTGGGGTCCGGGAGTGTTGCGTAGTCGTTTCCAATCCAGGATTGATTCATTTTAATTTGAGTCAGACGGTCTGCATTTTCTGTGGAGAGGCGGATACGCCGCCGATCTGTGACGATGCCTCCGGCAGCACTGAAACAGCGTTCCGACATAACGCTGGCTGCCGGGCAAGCCAGCACCTCTATTGCGTACATTGTCAGTTTGTGCCAGGTGTCTAGCTTCGATACCCAATAGTTGAAGGGTGCAGATGGATTGTTCAACACAGCTACGCCATCTGACATGTAGTCCTTGACCATCTTCTCCAGGCGATCGGTGTTGGAGGTGGATCTGCACGCTTGCTGTTCTGTGTGCTGCTGCATGGGTGTCAGAAAATTTTCCCACTCCAAGGACACTGCCGATACCATTCCCTTTTGGGCACTAGCTGCGGCTTGTGTTGTTTGCTGCCCTCCTGGTCGTCCTGGGTTTGCGGAAGTCAGTCTGTCGGCGTACAACTGGCTAGAGGAGGGGGAGGATGTCAATCTCCTCTCTAAAGTCTCCACAAGGGCCTGCTGGTATTCTTCCATTTTGACCTGTCTGGCTCTTTCTTCAAGCAGTTTTGGAACATTGTGTTTGTACCGTGGATCCAGAAGGGTATAAACCCAGTAATTGGTGTTGTCCAGAATGCGCACAATGCGTGGGTCGCGTTCAATGCAGTCCTAGGCCGAAGAGGTCATAGCCTAGGGTCACAAAACCTGTTTATTGGGCAATTTCAATGGTGGCGAGTCTGACGTACATAAATCGCAGCAATGGCCGTTAGCAACGTCTGAATCTCACGAAATGTCTCATGCAGGTAGAAGACATATTGTTAGACTTGGGCTCCAAAGATGGGTTCCCTACATCTCTGCAAACCAGAGTTACAGGGCTCCAAATTTGGTAAAATCCCCCATAGGCTTTCATTGGGCCTCCTATTTACAGTTCCAAAATCTCACATCTTTTCAAAGGGCAATTACTCAGCAGTGGCAAATTTTCTAGCATTGTAGGGACCCTTAGGGGGAACATGACTGGTGAGTTTCGGGCCCCTAGGCCGAAGAGGTCATAGCCTAGGGTCACAAAAACCTGTTTATTGGGGCTATTTCAATGGTAGTGATGGTGACGTACATAAATCGCAGCAATGGCCGTTAGCAAAGTCTGAATCTCACGAAATGTCTCATGCAGGTAGAAGACATATTGTTAGACTTGGATTCCAAAGATGGGGTCCCTACATCTCTGCAAACCAGAGTTACAGGGGTCCAAAATTGGTAAAATCCCCCATAGGATTTCATTGGCTCCCTATTTCACTTTCCAAAATCTCACATCTTTTCAAAGGGCAATGGCTCAGCAGTACCAAATTTTCTAGCATTGTAGGGACCCTTAGGGGGAACATGACTGGTGAGTTTCGGGCCCCTAGGCCGAAGAGGTCATAGCCTAGGGTCACAAAAACCTGTTTATTGGGGCTATTTCAATGGTAGTGATGGTGACGTACATAAATCGCAGCAATGGCCGTTAGCAAAGTCTGAATCTCACGAAATGTCTCATGCAGGTAGAAGACATATTGTTAGACTTGGATTCCAAAGATGGGGTCCCTACATCTCTGCAAACCAGAGTTACAGGGGTCCAAAATTGGTAAAATCCCCCATAGGATTTCATTGGCTCCCTATTTCACTTTCCAAAATCTCACATCTTTTCAAAGGGCAATGGCTCAGCAGTGGCAAAACTCACCAGTCATGATCCCCCTAAGGGTCCCTACAATGCTAGAAAATTTGGTACTGCTGAGCCATTGCCCTTTGAAAAGATGTGAGATTTTGGAAAGTGAAATAGGGAGCCAATGAAATCCTATGGGGGATTTTACCAATTTTGGACCCCTGTAACTCTGGTTTGCAGAGATGTAGGGACTCCATCTTTGGAATCCAAGTCTAACAATATGTCTTCTACCTGCATGAGACATTTCGTGAGATTCAGACTTTGCTAACGGCCATTGCTGCGATTTATGTACGTCACCATCACTACCATTGAAATAGCCCCAATAAACAGGTTTTTGTGACCCTAGGCTATGACCTCTTCGGCCTAGGGGCCCAAAACTCACCAGTCATGTTCCCCCTAAGGGTCCCTACAATGCGAGAAAATTTGGTACTGCTGAGCCATTGCCCTTTGAAAAGATGTGAGATTTTGGAAAGTGAAATAGGGGGCCAATGAAATCCTATGGGGGATTTTACCAATTTTGGACCCCTGTAACTCTGGTTTGCAGAGATGTAGGGACCCCATCTTTGGAATCCAAGTCTAACAATATGTCTTCTACCTGCATTAGACATTTCGTGAGATTCAGACTTTGCTAACGGCCATTGCTGCGATTTATGTACGTCACCATCACTACCATTGAAATAGCCCCAATAAACAGGTTTTTGTGACCCTAGGCTATGACCTCTTCGGCCTAGGGGCCCGAAACTCACCAGTCATGTTCCTCCTAAGGGTCCCTACAATGCTAGAAAATTTGGTACTGCTGAGCCATTGCCCTTTGAAAAGATGTGAGATTTTGGAAAGTGAAATAGGGAGCCAATGAAATCCTATGGGGGATTTTACCAATTTTGGACCCCTGTAACTCTGGTTTGCAGAGATGTAGGGACCCCATCTTTGGAATCCAAGTCTAACAATATGTCTTCTACCGGCATGAGACATTTCGTGAGATTCAGACTTTGCTAACGGCCATTGCTGCGATTTATGTACGTCACCATCACTACCATTGAAATAGCCCCAATAAACAGGTTTTTGTGACCCTAGGCTATGACCTCTTCGGCCTAGGGGCCCGAAACTCACCAGTCATGTTCCTCCTAAGGGTCCCTACAATGCTAGAAAATTTGGTACTGCTGAGCCATTGCCCTTTGAAAAGATGTGAGATTTTGGAAAGTGAAATAGGGAGCCAATGAAATCCTATGGGGGATTTTACCAATTTTGGACCCCTGTAACTCTGGTTTGCAGAGATGTAGGGACCCCATCTTTGGAATCCAAGTCTAACAATATGTCTTCTACCGGCATGAGACATTTCGTGAGATTCAGACTTTGCTAACGGCCATTGCTGCGATTTATGTACGTCAGACTCGCCACCATTGAAATTGCCCAATAAACAGGTTTTGTGACCCTAGGCTATGACCTCTTCGGCCTAGGACTGCATTGAACGCGACCCACGCATTGTGCGCATTCTGGACAACACCAATTACTGGGTTTATACCCTTCTGGATCCACGGTACAAACACAATGTTCCAAAACTGCTTGAAGAAAGAGCCAGACAGGTCAAAATGGAAGAATACCAGCAGGCCCTTGTGGAGACTTTAGAGAGGAGATTGACATCCTCCCCCTCCTCTAGCCAGTTGTACGCCGACAGACTGACGTCCGCAAACCCAGGACGACCAGGAGGGCAGCAAACAACACAAGCCGCAGCTAGTGCCCAAAAGGGAATGGTATCGGCAGTGTCCTTGGAGTGGGAAAATTTTCTGACAACCATGCAGCAGCACACAGAACAGCAAGCGTGCAGATCCACCTCCAACACCGATCGCCTGGAGAAGATGGTCAAGGACTACATGTCAGATGGCGTAGCTGTGTTGAACAATCCATCTGCACCCTTCAACTATTGGGTATCGAAGCTAGACACCTGGCACAAACTGGCAATGTACGCAATAGAGGTGCTGGCTTGCCCGGCAGCCAGCGTTATGTCGGAACGCTGTTTCAGTGCTGCCGGAGGCATCGTCACAGATCGGCGGCGTATCCGCCTCTCCACAGAAAATGCAGACCGTCTGACTCAAATTAAAATGAATCAATCCTGGATTGGAAACGACTACGCAACACTCCCGGACCCCAACCAAGTAACATGAACAATGAACATCTGTGATGGGTTAGCGTTTCCGGTCCCTGTTTATTGAACCTCTCATCTGTATTACATTTATGACTGCATGGCGACAAAATGCAAATTGCTATCCGCACGCTTCTTGTCCTCATGCAAGGCCTGGGTTGTTGTGTCTCAAAGCGTGGCCTTCTCCTCCTGCGCCACCCTCCTCCTGTTCCATCACGTGTGCTGCTGCTGGGTTAGCGTTACCGGTCCCTTTTCCTGGAACCTCTTATATGTATTACATTTATGACTGCATGCCGACAAAAAGCATGTTACCTGTGCAAAGAAAACAGACATTTCCCGCATTTAAAAGACAGTTTTCCCTTTGAAACTTTAAAATCGATTTTCTCAAAAACTATAAGCTCTTTTTGCTAAAAAATTTTTCCTCTTGTACCCACTCCCAAGGTGCACATACCCTGTAAATTTGGGGTATGTAGCATGTAAGGAGGCTTTACAAAGCACAAAAGTTCGGGTCCCCATTGACTTCCATTATGTTCGGAGTTCGGGTCGAACACCCGAACATCGCGGCCATGTTCGGCCTGTTCGGCCCGAGCCCGAACACCTAGATGTTCGCCCAACACTAGCTGGCTGCTCACTGACAGACTTGCTCCAGTGCTGTTTAGCAAGTGCTGTATACAGTGATAAACCTAAAGCTTTGAGTGCTAAACACCTTCAATACACTATTGTTCAATAGTTGTTGTTTTTTTAGCTAGCTAGCTTGTAATTCACAGTTAGGTCCTGTCTGTGTCTGTGTGTGCTGTGCAGGCCAGCAGGACAGTATAGGGAATAGGAGGATTACTGTGTTATTCTATTGTAGTTAGTACTGCAGTTAGTTGTTATGGTGGGTACACATGGTGCGTTCCCACACTCGATTTCCCGCTCGATTCCCGTCGACTCGATTATTTCCGACATGTCCGATTTGCGTTTCGATGGATCGTTAGGTCGATTCGCATGTAAAGTATGCCAAATTGATCTAACGATCCATCGAAACGCAAATCGGACATGTCAGAAATAATCGAGTCGATGGGAATCGAGTGGGAAATCGAGTGCGGGAACGCACCGCGTGTACCCACCATTAGACAGATAGTGTGCACTCCGTGCTGATTTGATTTAAAGTCCAACCCCGATTTTATTAAAGTAAAAGTACCCCACATTATCTGGTGACATCATCACGTATAAGTTGTACTATGTCTGCTGGCACCGGCAGCCGGGGGAGGAGCAGCAAGGGCAAGAGGACAGGGAGCAACATTACGGCCACCCTCAGAAGATCTGCCGTGTCAGTGTTGACCCCAGCGGGCAGCCTACCCTCAGTTAGCGAGCGTTTCGCTCCAGACGCCACGATTGAACTCAGGGCTGTAAGCCGCAAGGAGTTTGAGGAGTATGTTCTGGGTTTTGAGGAGGGATGAGCATGAGGAGTTAAAGAGGCTGAAGCAAGCTGGCGCTGGCTCCCACCGCCACGGTGCCACAGGTCACTGCTGCTGATACCACCACCTATATTCAACCCAAAACACAATTGCAGTGTCATTTTTTGGAGGTGTCTGGGCTGAGAACTGTCATGTCCCAATTGTGCGGTTGGACTTTGGACACAATGTGAGCTGCACGGCCGTCGACCGCTTTCTGGAACCTATCCTGATGTTAATAATTTACAGGCCCTTTTTTTTTTTTTTTTCAATTTATGTTAACAAAATAATAAATTTGTGTTTTCCTTTAAAAAACATGATGCTGCATGCATCATTTACCCTAAAAACCCCTTTTAAAGCTATTTAAAGGGCACTTCCGATTTTTCTATCCGGGTACCCGAATAGGTCGGGTACCCGTGGGTAATTTGGTCGGATATCCGAATTCTATCCGGGTACCCGCAAGGTCGGATCCGGGTACCCGAATCCGGATCCGGGCGGGTATTAAAAAGTACTACCCGAGCAACCCTGATTACAGATATTGTACGATTGGGCAGTGATAGTTGCTAATGCTAAACCTTATTCTTAGACGAGCTGTCCCTTTACCGATTCCAAACCCTAACCAACCACCTCATTGATGCCTGCCTAGCCCAACTGACCACCTCATCAAAGCTTAACTCTAACCGACCACCTCATCAAAGCCTAACTCTAATCAACCTCCTCATCGATGCCAAACCATAACCAACCCCCTCATCGATGCCTGCCTAGCCCTAACCGACCACCTCATCCGATGCCAAACCCTAACTGATGCCTAACCCTAACCAACCCCCTTATCGATGCCTAACCCTAACTGATGCCTAACCCTAACTGACCCCCTCATCGATGCCTAACCCTAACTGATGCCTAACCCTAACCAAGCCCCTCATCGATGCCTAACCCTAACTGATGCCTAACCCTAACTGACCCCCTCATCGATGCCTAACCCTAACTGACCCCCTCATCGATGCCTAACCCTAACCAAGCCCCTCATCGATGCCTAACCCTAACCAAGCCCCTCATCGATGCCTAACCCTAACTGATGCCTAACCCTAACCAAGCCCCTCATCGATGCCTAACCCTAACTGATGCCTAACCCTAACTGACCCCCTCATCGATGCCTAACCCTAACTGATGCCTAACCCTAACCAACCCCCTCATCGGTGCCTAACCCTAACTGATACCTAACCCTAACTGACCCCCTCATCGATGCCTAACCCTAACTGATACCTAACCCTAACTGACCCCCTCATCGATGCCTAACCCTAACCGACCCCCTCATCGATGCCTAACCCTAACTGATGCCTAACCCTAACTGACCCCCTCATCGATGCCTAACCGTAACCATACCGCCTCCTCTCTTTGAAAACGCGCCAATATCCGCATCGTCTTCGCTGTTACATACATAAGATATTGAGTGTCGTGGAAGTTTGGACCCCCCATAGGCATCCATGTCAATTGCAGCTATAATGGCAAATTTGGGAGTCCGATAAAACTGTGTGCGGCAGCGCCGCCCGCCATACAAACTGTGGCTACAAATAGCAAGTGCCCAAATTTCCCTTTTATAGCTTCGATTAAAGGACCATGACTCCAAAACCAGAAGCAGTTAAAATCTGACAGAACTAAAACTTTTTGGGCCAGTCCATCCCCTCATAGGGGATTCTCAGGGTTTTCTAAAGCAGTTGCTAAATCTAATGGCCAAAATAGTGTGCAAGGGAGTGTGTGGCTGGCTGGTATCTTACTATTTTGGCAGTTAGACTGTCGTTCAGGGAATGCTGTTGAAAAGAAAGAAAACCTTGAAAATCCCCCATGAGGAGATTAACTAGTCCAAAAACCTGTTGGTTCTGTCAGATTTTAACTGCTTACTTTTTTCACTGGAGTGGTCCTTTAACATGGGCACCTACGGGGCACCCAAAAACATCCATAGTGTGGCACCTCCAGCACCCAAATGTCCCATTTTGGGCCAGTCTGAATCACAAGACTGGCTGGACGGAACTAAAACCTTGGTATCTGTCTGCCCCCCCCCCCCCCCCCCCCTCAGCTTTGGCTGAAGCTGCCTGTGGTGGTCGTTCCTGGGCCCAGAATGCCATTATACAGATGCCTGGCGGTGCAGAGCGGAGCCTTGTTATCCCGCGCAGCACCTGAGCCCGCAGCTGTTGGACGATGTTTGCAGAGTCTCACATTTCGGAGCTCATATGTAAATCACATCACTGGAAGATGCCCCCTAATGGCTTCCAGAGTTGGCCTGTCTGCGCGAGCCGTCAGGAGGCAGGAAGGGGATAATGGGCAGGTTTGCCCAGCGTGTCGTTGTCAGGCCGCCACTCCGGCAGGGGTCTTTTCAAACTGTGAAAATCTGAGGTGGGCCGCCTTGCCAGAAACTCGCAGTAATTTTACAGTCAATTGGCGAGAGCATCTGGAGCGATACATCACCGCCTGGAGCCGCGGGGAGGCCTGTCTGTTCCGTGGTTTCAGCCTCGGCGAGAGGAATGTTCTGTTTAGAGATTAATTGGTCCATTCCTTTCTTCTTCCTGTCTGTAGGGACGGGATGGTCTGTCAGGGCAAGGGGGTGGGGCATAGTAGAGACTGACAGGGTGCCATTATACTGATATTACCAACCACCGTGTGCGTATTACCTCTCCAAAGGGTAAGTATGCTTTTCATTTTTTGGTCTCAGAAACTCTAATACTGAACCTTTAACCCTAAGGCCCCATTTACACTTAAAGAGGAACTCCAGTGAGACTAATGTAATAAAAAAGTGCTTCATTTTTACAATAATTATGTATAAATGGTTTAGTCAGTGTTTGCTCATTGTAAAATCTTTCAAATCCCTGATTTACATTCTGACATTTATTACATGGTGACATTTACTGTTGGCAGGTGATGTAGCCGCTGCATGGTTTTTTGGCAGTTGGAAACAGCTGTAAACAGCTATTTCCCACAATGCAGCAAGGTTCCCAGACAGGAAACTGCCAAGAGTACGTACGTTTCTTGTGGGAGGGGTTTCACCACAATATCAGCCATACAGCGCCCCCTGATGGTCTGTTTGTGAAAAGCAATAGATTTCTCATGTAAAAGGGGGTATCAGCTACTGATTGGGATAAAGTTCAATTCTTGGTCAGAGTTGCTCTTTAAAGGACCACTATCGTGGAAAAAGTAGGCAGTTAAAATCGGACAGAGCCAACAGGTTTTGGGCCAGTCCAACTTTTCAACAGCAATTCCTGAGCAGCAGTTTAACTGCCAAAATAGTAAAGCTGGCCACTAACGATCCAATTTCTAGCGAAAAATCGTTAGAGCGATCAGAAATTCTGATCGGATTGGTTGTAAATAATCTCCATTGGTGGACACAATCGATTATGAACGAGTGAAAAAAATGTCGCCCGAATTAATTTCCGTCGAACGAAAATTTATATTTTCTTGGTGGTCGTGATAGATAGGAAGAAATGATTGGTTAGTTGATGGTGTAGTGAACGATTTTCCGTCCGATCAGAATTTCTGATCGCTCGAACGATTTTTCGCTAGAAATTGGACCGTTAGTGGCCAGCTTAAGATAGCAGCCAGCCTCCCTACTCACTTACACGCTGTTTTGCCAGTTGGTCTTTGCAACTGCTGTTCAGGAAATGCTGCTGAAAACAAAGAAAACCCCGAGAATCCCCCATCAGGAGATGGACTGTCCCAAAACCTGTCGGTTCTGTCAGAACTGCCTACTTTTTTCATGATAGTGGTCCTTTAATCAGTTGCTCTCAGTTATAACTGAAAGAACAACTGGTTTTCAAAGTAATGTCCATGTTTCCCAATGGCTCAGTTTACACTATACACGTTTTAACTGAAATATTTTTCATAATGCACTGCTATGGAGAAGGAAAAAGAAATGCATACCAACTGATTAAAGAGAAACCTTGACCAATAATTGAACTTCATCCCAATCAGTAGCTGATACCCCCGTTCCCATGAGAAATCTTTTCCTTTTCTCAAACGGATCATCAGGGGGCGCTTTATGGCTGATATTGTGGTGAAACCCCTCCCACAGTGTGATGTCAGGACCATGATTCTGATATCACACTGTGGGAACCTTTTCGCATTATGGAAAATAACAGCTGTTTACAGCTGTTTCCAACTGCCAAAAAAGCAAGCAGCATCTCCTTCCACTGACATCACCTGCCAGCAGTAAAAATGTCACCATGTGATAAATGTCAGAATGTAAATCAGGCAGAGGAAAGATTTTACAATGGGAAAACACTCACTAAATCATTTATACATAATGATAGCACTTTTTTTTATTACATTATTTTCACTGGAGTTCCTTTTTAAGTGTAGAATTCCTCTTCAAGATGTGGAATGCATTTCTACAGGAAGTAGTTATGGCAAATTCTATATCTGCATTTAAAGGGGGCTTAGATGCTTTCCTTGCGTTGAAAGACATCCATGGCTACAATTACTAGGTAGTGCCTAATGATGTTGATCCAGGGATTTTATCTGATTGCCATCTGGAGTCGGGAAGGAATTTTTCTGTTTTGGGGCTAATTGGACCATGCCTTGTAAGGGTTCTTCGCCTTCCTCTGGATCAACAGGGATATGTGAGGGAGCAGGCTGGTGTTGTACCTTCCTCTAAATCAGCAGGGATATGTGAGGGGACAGGCTGGTGTTGTACCTTCCTCTGGATCAGCAGGGATATGTGAGGGAGCAGGCTGATGTTGTGCCTTCCTCTGGATCAGCAGGGATATGTGAGGGTGCAGGCTGGTGTTGTGCCTTCCTCTGGATCAGCAGGGATATGTGAGAGAGCAGGCTGGTGTTGTGCCTTCCTCTGGATCAGCAGGGATATGTGAGGGTGCAGGCTGGTGTTGTGCCTTCCTCTGGATCAGCAGGGATATGTGAGGGAGCAGGCTGGTGTTGTGCCTTCCTCTGGATCAGCAGGGATATGTGAGGGGACAGGCTGGTGTTGTACCTTCCTCTGGATCAGCAGGGATATGTAAAGGTGCAGGCTGGTGTTGTACCTTCCTCTGGATCAGCAGGGATATGTGAGGGAGCAGGCTGGTGTTGTGCCTTCCTCTGGATCAGCAGGGATATGTGAGGTAGCAGGCTGGTGTTGTGCCTTCCTCTGGATCAGCAGGGATATGTGAGGGGACAGGCTGGTGTTGTACCTTCCTCTGGATCAGCAGGGATATGTAAAGGTGCAGGCTGGTGTTGTACCTTCCTCTGGATCAGCAGGGATATGTGAGGGAGCAGGCTGGTGTTGTGCCTTCCTCTGGATCAGCAGGGACATGCTGATCAGCAGGGATATGTGAGGGAGCAGGCTGGTGTTGTGCCTTCCTCTGGATCAGCAGGGATATGTGAGGGGACGGGCTGGTGTTGTACCTTCCTCTGGATCAGCAGGGATATGTGAGGGGACAGGCTGGTGTTGTACCTTCCTCTAGATCAGCAGGGGTATGTGAGGGAGCAGGCTGGTGTTGTGCCTTCCTCTGGATCAGCAGGGGTATGTGAGGGAGCAGGCTGGTGTTGTGCCTTCCTCTGGATCAGCAGGGATATGTGAGGGGACAGGCTGGTGTTGTACTTTGTTTTCTAGTTGAACTCGATGGACTTTTGTCTTTTTTCAATTCAAATAACTATGTAACTATGCTCTGAACGCACCAGACCACGTGAGCATGATCAAGACCCCCATACCCCCATCGGCAAAGTAGATTTTGCTGGCTAGAACAGTCCATTTTTTAGCCAATGTGTTAAGGATCCGTTTCTCATTGCATCCCTCTTCAGGCTCCAATTCTGTTCTGTCCAGAAAAAATTGCTGCAACAGCAAACTTGTGGTCAGTCCAGCGGAGCGTGCGGAACGGACCAATGTTAACAGATCCAAAGGTAACATTGGATCCGTTCACGTTCACATCTGTTACCACTGGCGCATGCAGCCGGGGATTACCAATGTCTGGAATACCCCCCTGAGACTCCTGTACCTTTTAAAAATAAATTCCCATCATTCTAGTGGCAGCTGTTCAGTTACAATCCATGAACGTACCCATTTTTTATTGCCATTGTGAATCAGGCCTAAGGGCTGTCCTGCTAATCATCTGCCTCTAACACTTTTAGCCATAGTCGCTGAACAAGCATGCAGATCAGGTGTTTGACTAACGTCTGACAAGATTAGCTGCATGCTTGTTTCAGGGGTGAGAAGTTACAGATTTATCTGTCCAGCTGTTTTTAACAAACCTAGAATTTCACTTGAAGTTCTGGAGAGCACAAAAGAATGACTCAGAATGTTTTTTTTTTTTTCATGGGCATAAGGAACCAAAAATTCCACTAAAAAGTAGAAGATTGCTTCATCAAAACTTGATGCAAGGGAAATGCAAGTTATCATCAATTCCATGGTCTTGATTCACAAAAGAGTGCTAAAGCATAGCATGACCGTGCTATGCGTTTAGCGTGCAATGTACCGTGCGTAAGGTTTGCGCGTGAACAGACTTACGTGCACGCGCTGACGCAGCAAAGTGCACGCGACAACCTTCGTTAGCGCTCGCACGTAAATCTGTGAGGGCACAAACCTTCACGCGCAGGACTTTGTGCGCTAACCGCATATCACGGTCGTACTAGGCTTTAGCACGCTTTTGTGACTCAGGCTCCATATCTCCAAAAAACGAAATCCAGAATACATGCCGTGATCCTAATCTGCAAACTCATGGAATTCTACATACATTTTCGGTGTTCAGGTTCTATATAGGGTGGACAGCAGGAGCTGCGGGGACTTAGCGTCCTGCACGGACCAGACAGAGCTCTGAGCTATATAGCTCAGAGCTCTCTAAAGCATCTTTGTATTTGGGCTCCAAGGAGCCCCATTGGTCCTTAGCAGACCAATGGGGTTCCTTCAAATCAGAAGGAACCCCATTGGTCTGCTAAGGACCAATGGGTCTCCTTGGAGCCAAAATACAAGGATGCAGAGAGCTCTGAGCTCTGTCGGGTCCGTGCAGCGCACACGCGTATGCGGCGGGTGAGCGGCGAGTGACGTCGGGTGCGGCGTAGTTACAATGTAACAAAGTTGTTACATTGTAATAACTTTGTTACATTGTAACTGATAGAACATTTCCGAGGATATTGCGTGGGATCATTTATTTAAAGGGACAGGTAAGTATTAATGGTTAATTAAGAATATTAAAGGACTTTTTTCGTGGTTATGTTTTTTGTTCAATTAAAATACTTTTTCTATGTGTTTGTGTGTTTATTTACTTTTAACTCTTAAAGGAAATGGGTAAGGGGTACAAGTACCTCTATACTCATTTCTCCTGGGAGGGGGGGTGGGCATCTGGGGGATCCCTTTTTAAAGGGGACTCCCAGATTCCACCATGAACCCCCCACCCAGGAAATCGCGGCCTCCACCTCCACCGCCCATCGGAGGTGAAGAAGAGCCCCTTGTCCTTGGATTGGACAAGGGCTCGGAGGGGGAGGGGAAAGCTTGGCTGCCCCTCACCTTCCGAGACCCCCCAATCCATGGACCATGCGGGCTGGTATAGTCAGGGTGCGGAGCCCCACGCGGCCGGTGCTCCGCATTCTGGCTATCCCAGCCTGCATGGGGGACAAGGGGTTAAAGAGGTCTGGGAGGGGGGACCCCACGTCGTTTTTTTTTTATATTTCCCACACTCAGAACGAAGTAAGTAAAACTCTTCCCACTTGGGGGAATCTATGAAAATAATACACTATTGTTACCTGTGCAAAAAAACCTGACATTTTCCGCATTTAAAAGACATTTTTGCCCTTGAAACTTAAAAATCGATTTTCTCAAAAACTATAAGGTCTTTTTGAAAAAAAATTTTTTCCTCTTATTCCCACTGATCCCCTTAATATACCCTTGGAATTTGGTGTTCCTAAACTTTAAGCAGGCTTTGCTATTAACCGTTAAAGTCGGCGGGTTTTTAAATGTATACATTTTTACTTTGAAACTTTAACATCGATTTTCTCAAAAACTATAAGGTCTTTTTGAAAAAAAATTTTTCCTCTTATTCCTCCTGATCTCCTTAATATATTCTCCAAATTTGAGGCTCTTAGCATTTAAGGGGGCTTTGCTATTAACCCTTAAAGTCGGCGGCTTTTTTATATTATACGGAGCGCTACGGTTTAACGCGAAATTACGGTAGCGTTTAATGCGAAATTACGGCATGAACAAATAACCATTGTAATGCGAAAATTACGCGAAAATTACGCTTACGCGAAATTTCGCGAAATCCTTCTTCATTACGATTATGTACTTACGGCCATAATCGTAATTACACTAATTACGCGAAATTTCGCGAAATCGTAATTAGGTCATTACGCTCATCTCTAACGTTTGCATGTCGTTTTCTGGTAGTTTAACCAGTTTGCGGTTCACATTTTTTTTTTTTTTTACCACTTAAAGAGGAGCTGTCGCGAAAATCTTACAATACATACAAATAAGATGTACATTTATTCCTGAGTAAAATGAGCCATAAAATACGTTTCTTCTATATTGCTGTCACTTACAGTAAGTAGTAGAAATCTGACATTATCGACAGGTTTTGGGCTAGTCCATCTCTCCATAGGGGATTCTCAGCATGGCCTTTATTCTTTATAAATACATACCCTTAAAAAACTATATACAAACATGCTGGCCAGCTTCCCTGCTCGCTGCACACTATTTTGGCAGTTGGACGGAGCAACTGCCATTCACTAAGTGCTTTTAGAAATAAAGAAAACCCTGAGAACCCCCCTATGAGAAGATGGGCTAGTCCAAAACCTGTCACTTCTGTCAGATTTCTACTACCTACTGTAAGTGACAGCAACATAGGAGAAAAGTCATTTATGGCCCATTTTACTTCTTATTTGTATGTGTTAAATTTTAAATTTTCACGACAGTCCCTCTTTAACCCCCCTGGGACCACCTAACGCCGTTGGGCGTGGCCGCAGCCCCCGATGGGCGTCAAGTCCTGGGGCTGGGATTTGCAGGAGATTGTGCACAGGCTGCGCGCGCATCTCCTGCTCGGGGGCGGAGCTCCGCCCCGCCCCCAGTCTCCGAGCGATTGCCGCTCGGGAGACTGTAAAGACGGTGTCTTTTTACATGTACAGCGCTGTGATCAGCAGCAGCGCTGTACTGGGGGACAGCTGTGTGACACGGCTGTCCCCCTGGGGGACAAGAGAGCGAATCTATGACAGCTGATCGCCATAAGTGGCCTGCTGTGGGGAGGGATTTGAAAAAAATAAATATATAATAAATAGGAATAAATAATGAAAAAAAAAAAAAAAAGATTTTTTAAAAAACAAACAACTTGGGGGTGATCAGACCTCACCAACAAATAGGTCTGTTGGGGGGGGGGGGGGGGGGGGGGAGGAGGAGGAAATCACTTGTGCGCTCTGTTGTGCAGTCCTGCAGCTTGGCGTTAAAGCTGCAGTGGCCAATTTAGTAAAAATGTGCCTGGTCTTTACCACTGTGTTCCTCAAGTGGTTAAAATTCATGTCATTTTTGATACATTAGCTGTGTCCTTTTGATACAGCAATAACTTTTTAATTACTTATGCCATCTTAGTGATATTTCTCCCAAAGCTATTTTATTTTATGGGTAAAAAAGTAGGCATACATGCAGGAAATACCCATTTTTCACCCTTCCTAATTTTCGTATGACACGTCCCTTAGTTATAAAACACATAAAAATGAATTGGTTGGCCTTTCCCGGTTAAAACGATACCCCATATGCCATATTTTACTACTAGTGGAGCATGTGGCAGACCGTTATCCCCAGCCAGCGCATTTAGGGTGATAGTTTGGAGGCCATAGTGCTGTACAGATGCATCGCTAGGCAACGCCATAGCAATACATCTACGGTCAGCAATCTTTAATAGTTTATAAACCGGTATAGGTATTGCAGGGGTTAGTAGGCTAGGCTGGGGTTAAAAATTAAGGCATCTGCACCTGTACAGTAGGAGTGGACTTAGCTATTTCCGCCAGAGCAGGAAGCCACAAGCGCATACGCGCACACACTGACAAGTGGCTGACAAGGATATCTTCGTGGCTTGCGGCGCAGGATCCCCTACGGCCTACGCTGTGGAGGACAGGTGGAATGGTACCCCCAGAAGGAATTCGGGCACTGAACCTCTCCCCCTAGCGATACGCCAAGCCCTTGTGCATTTTCAAGTTTAGTTTGGCTGTGATGCAAGATAAATGACGTCTCGTTCAGCAGTTCATTGAAATTATTATAATTCACCACAAGGTGGCAGTGCAGTTTCACACATGAAGGATATGGCCACAACCGAGAGACTGCAGCACCGATACTGAAAGTGGGCTCACATGGTACAATTAAAAACCTCACATTTTACAGCAATTCCATATAAATGATCAATTGTATGGGAAAAATCTAGTGGTTTTTTTTGTTTGTTTTTTTTATTTTGAGAAAAAAATCTGATCAAATTTCCATTTAAAAAAAAAATTAAACTTAATCGTGGGCAGCACGGTGGCGTAGTGGTTAGCTCTCTCGCCTTGCAGCGCTGGGTCCCTGGTTCGAATCCCAGCCAGGGCACTATCTGCAAAGAGTTTGTATGTTCTCTCTGTGTCTGCGTGGGTTTCCTCCGGGCACTCCGGTTTCCTCCCACATTCCAAAAACATACAGATAAGTTAATTGGCTCCCACTAAAAATTGGCTCTAGACTACAGTACTTATAATACAGACATATGGCAATGGTAGGGATTAGATTGTGAGCTCCTTTGAGGGCCAGTTAATGACAAGACAATATATATATACACTGTACAGCGCTGCGTAATATGTCGGCGCTATATAAATACTAAATAATAATAATAATAATAAAAATCTGGAATAGAGGAAATTTCTGTACAATTTTCCAGAAGATTGGATGGTGTAAGAGAGATTGCTCATTTTACGATTTATTGACCCAAGCAATGTTTTCAGTTTGCTGTCTATTTTTCATAATTGGGGAAATATTTAAAACGTGTGATACATTGGTCCAATTTTTGAAATTGGAAATGATCGTTAACACCCACCAACAAAGGGGAAAACTATAACCAATTCAACCAGACTTAAAGAAAACCTGAACTGAAAATTAAAATTCAAAATAAGCATACACAAGTCATACTTACCTTCCATGTAGTCTACTCCTCAGTGTCTTTCTCCTGTCCCGCGTCCTATTTGTTCACTGTGATCAAGGGAATTTTCCGTCCTCCATTTTGAAAATGGTCATTACCCATAACCGCTTTCTGGTCAGCACACAGTTAAACTGTAACATCGCCCACTTGAGCTATAGGGAAACATGGACATTACCTGTTACATCAGTTTTCCTCTCAGCTATAACTGACAGCAACTGATATTTTACTGACAGCAACTGATATATTTCAGATCTGACAAAATATTGTCAGAACTGGAAGGGATTATTGTCAGAAGAAAATGGTGCGCTTCTGAGAGGAACTGATGGCAAGGTAACTATGCAATGTTCATTTGAAGTTACCTTATATGTTTATTTTAAATATTTTTACTCAGTACAGGTTCTCTTTAACCACTTAACATCTCAGTCGTTTTCAGCTTATGCATCCGAGCAATGTTCACCTCCCATTCATTAGCCTATAACTTTATCACTACTTATCACAATGAACTGATTTATATCTTGTTTTTTCCGCCACCAATTAGGCTTTCTTTGGGGGGGTACATTTTGCTAAGAGCCACTTTATTGTAAATGCATTTTAACAGGAAGAATAAGAAAAAAAATGAAAAAATTCATTGTCAGTTTTCGGCCATTATAGTTTAAAAATAATACATGCCTCCATAATTAAAACCCACGTATTGTTATTGCCCATTTGTCACGGTTATTACACCATTTAAATTATGTCCCTATCACAATGTATGGCGACAATATTTTATTTGGAAATAAAAGAGCATTTTTTCCGTTTTGCATACATCACTATTTACAAGCTTATAAAAAAAAATAGAGAGAAATATTTCATCTTTACATAGATATTTAAAAAGTTTAGACCCTTAGGTAAATATTTATGTGTTGTTTTTTTTTTATAGTCATGTTTTTTGTTTTTTTTTAAACATTTTATGTGGGCATTTTTGGGAGGGTGGGATATAAAAGTGTTTTATTTGGGGAAATATTGGTGTATTGTAATGTTTTTTGGGCATTTACTTGTAGTTTTACTTTTTGGCCACAAGATGGCAATCTCGATTTTTTTTTACATGACGTCACTCTAAGCGTACAATGTACGCTTAGAGGGACACAGCTTCAGAAAGAGCGAAGCTTCCGAGAGAAGCTGTCGCTTTTTCAGCGGGGGAGAGGAATCAATGATCGGGCTCCATAGCCTGACACATTGATTTCGTGGCTACCGACTCCGCGGCCGGGAGTGCGCGTGCACGCGCGCGATCGGCCGCGGGAGCGCGCCTGTCCTCCTTGACGTTTTTATACGTCAAGGAGGACAAAGTGGTTTAAGAATGGTTTAGGAATTCTGATTGACAGAATGATCTATAGAACGATAGTCATCGATCGGCACTACTAACGTCACCACACCTGATTGATTGTAGGGTCAATCGTTCGGGAGATTGAAATTAGAAAAATTGATTGAACTTCTCAAAGTGAAAAAAATAAATACAAAGTTGTATGGTGTGTGGCCATCTTAAAGTGTACCAGAGATGACAAATCTTCAACGTTTCATACATACCTGGGGCTTCCTGCAGCCCCATCCGCGCAGATCGCTCCCGCGCCGCCGTCCTCAGTCTTCTCCCTCTTCAGTACCGGGCCCCATAACTTCCGCCAGTTGCGGCCGGTCTGAGCAAGCGCAGTGCACTGCACTCCCGCTGTATCTCTCCAGCGGAGAATAGTACTGCGCCTGCGCAGTAAAGCGGATCGATCTGGCTAGGCTATGTCCGCCTTAGCCCAAAGAGCAGGTTCGCAGTAGATAAATATTGCAGCGCATGCGCAAGAACTTGTCGAGGAGGTGTCGGGGGAGCCAGCACTGGATTTCCCCAGGCTACAGGGGATGGGGAAGCTTCATCAGAACCACTCCTATACGCAGACAGTAACAGCTTTGAAGGGAACCTTAAGGCTCAGTTTCCACTTGTGCGCGGCATGCATCTTGCGAGACGCAATGCCGGTACAGCTGCTTGTATCTCGCAGCCGAGTCTAGTCGCACTATGAACGGCTATGGGATTCTGACAGCAACGCATGAATTTATGCTGCAGGGCCTCAGATTTTTCCTCGGCCACGAATTCGAATGCTCTGCATAAACTTTTATAAGCTGCCAAATTCCATCAGAATTAGTGGCTGAGGAATCGGCCCGTTTCTCATAAGTGGAAACAGCCTGACTGTGATGAAAAAAAAGTTTCATTTACCTAGGGCTCCCCCAAGCCCCCCCGCGCAATCGCCAAGCCTTGACTATCCTCCAGTGCACCGCCGCGGGTTAGTTTAGTTTTTATGCGCATCCTTGTACGCACTCCTGAGGTAAAGCGCGTCCTGCGCAGGCGCAGTAGTACATTTCTCTTACTGAGCATGTGCAGGACATGCTTTATGACAGGAACGCGTACAAGGATGCGCATAGCATCAAAACTAACCTGGGGGGGCACCGGAGGATAGTAGAGGACCATCGAGGGCACAGGATGGCTGCAGCAGGGTTGGGGAAGACCCAGGTGACAAACTTTTTTTTTCCCCATCACAATTAAAGAGAAACTGAACTTTATCCCAATCAGTAGCTGATACCCCCTTTTACATGAGAATTCTATTGCTTTTCACAAACAGACTAACTATCAGGGGGCGCTGTATGACTGATATTGTGGTAAAACCCCTCCCACAAGACACTCTGAGGACCGTGGTACTTCGGGCAGTTTCCTGTCTGTGAACCCTGTTGCATTGTGGGAAATAGCATGCAGCAGCTACATCACCTGCCAACAGTAAAAATGTCACCATGTGATAAATGTCAGAATGTAAATCGGGGAGAGGAAAGATTTTACAATGGCCAAACACTGACTAAATCATTTATACATAATTATTGTAAAAATGGAGCACTTTTTTAATTACATTATTTTCACTGGAGTTCCTCTTTAAGGTTCCCTTTAACCTGTTCTGTACCGAGTAATTCTTCGCGTCCCCAGCCACAATAGCGTCCTCTATGCTATAGCAGCATAGAGGGTGCTATTGTGGCTGGGAATGCGAAAAATCACTCAGTCTGCGTGGGTACAATACAGCTGCAGGGGGCTGCTGGAAGCCCCAGGTGAGCAAAACTCATTTTTTTGTTTGACTTAAGTGCCCCTTTAAGGATCAGAGACTGCTGGTACAGCAAAGCGGCGCTCACCGACAAATCTCCGCGCAGTCCCGCTGTTCACGTCGCTCCTCCATTCCCGCAGGTAGTCCTCTCTGTTTTTATTACAGCTGAGCGCTGTGTGCCGGTCAGGAGCTACTTTCATTGGCTCCTGAGCCTGTCAATCAATGTAAGCCAATGGGATTGGTTTACTGTGATGACAGGGTCAGAAGACAATGATACCGGCTCTGACCGGCTGACAGAGCTCTGCAGTCATAGAGACAGAAGGGCGAATGTATTACGGCGGGAAGAAAATGTCTCAATCTGCGTAACTGTCCTGTCAGATCCGCGCTGCCACACGCAGGACATAGGTTTCAACTGCGCCAGTCCGAAACAGGTTTAAGAGACACTGAAGCGAAAAAAAAATATGATATAATGAATTGGTTGTGTACTATGAATAGTTACTAGAAGTTTAGCAGCAAGGAAAATATTCTCATATTTTTATTTTCAGGTATATAGTGTGTTTTCTAACATTGCATCATTCTCTAATATGTGCAGATTACACAACACTCAGCATTCAAAATGATTCTTTCAGAGCAGTCTGTGAACTAATGACCTCTCCTCTGCCAGAGGAAAAGTAAATAGTTAACTAACAGTTGAGGTAATAAAAGTCAGAAAACAGTCCTCTCCACGACTTTGAAAGTCGTAGAGCTTAATGGCTTTTTTGTATAGAGATAACAACTGGAGTTTCTTAACTCTTCCTGTACTGGAAACAATTAGACTGATGTATCTGATCTTAATGTTTTATTTCTTAGCTGTACTACACAAACAAATCATAATGTCATAATTTTTTTCCGCTTCAGTGTCTCTTTAAGTAAGACTCCCAGTCAACACGTTTTATAACCTTGTGGCCTCCTCCTTCCACTAGTGCTAGGATTGGCATCATCAGTGGTGGCCATGAATCGCGGACCCTGGCCAGGTGGGAGAGAGTCATGGAGCAGGGTGGGACGAGAGAGGAGGCTTGTTTAAGGGGGTGGGCAGAAAGTTTGAATGACATGGTTCAAAGCGTGCCAAGGAGTTTGTCCGTTGTGCACATATAATAAAGCACTAATGGAAGAGGAAGGGAGGCAACAAAAATCGGACATGCCTTAGGGCAGTGATAGGCAAACTTGGCTCTCCAGCTGTTAAGGAACTACAAGTCCCACAATGCATTTGCCTTTATGAATCATGACTGTGGCTGTCAGACTCCTGCAATGCATTGTGGGACTTGTAGTTCCTTAAAGGCTGGAGAGCAAGGTTTGCCTATCACTGCCTTATGCCGTACAATTCTGTTATACACGGCTCGATTCTGAGTCATTTAGATGGCTCGATAGAGAATTTCCGACATGTCCGATCTCCTGCTTGATCGATTCTGCATTGAGGACAATGGAAAAAAGATAAGAAAAACGCCCGCAGAATCGAGCGCCAGAATCAACCAGTGTATTGCCAGCATTATGCCGGGTATACACGGGCATGTTTCTGGATGCAATTATGCGCCGGATCGATTCCCGCTGGCGCTCCTTATCAGCCGCTCAATTCCCAGCTATTGTCCGCCGGTGGGGATCGAGCGGGGAATCTATCCGGTGGGTCATCGGACCTGTCGGATATTATCAATCAAGCCCAGCAGCGGCTCGATTGATAAGGGAGAATCTATCCGTGTATGCCCAGCATTAGATTTTCTGTTGGAAATTATCTATCTGGCAGGTAAATCTAACATGTTGGAAATGATCTAACCATCTGTCTGCCGAGCAATAAGGCATTGTTCTACTCAGCAGGAGATAACCAGAAGACAATGCGCCAGAGATAATGACCAGTCTCTACAGAAAATAATCCAACAGAAAATCTAACATAAAAACCTCACAGAAAATTGTATGGTGTGTACTGTGTACTAGGCATCTACACAATCCGATTAAATCTGCCATGTTCGATCAGGATTCGATTCAATTCGATTTGCCATTGCAAAACAATGGCAAATCGAATTGAATCAAATCCTGATCGGACATATCGGATTTAATCGGATCTTAAATAGAATATAGTTATTTTGGTTGAAAAAAGACATACGTCCATCGAGTTCAACCAGTATAAAGTACAACACCAGCCTGCTCCCTTACATATCCCTGTTGATCCAGAGGAAGGCGAAAAAACCCTTACAAGGCATGGTCCAATTAGCCCCAAAAGGGAAAAATTCCTTCCCGATTCCAGATGGCAATCAGATAAAATCCCTGGATCGACATCATTAGGCATTACCTAGTAATTGTAGCCATGGATGTCTTTCAAAACGCAAGGAAAGCATCTAAGCCCCCTTTAAATGCAGGTATAGAGTTTGCCATAACGACTTCCTGTGGCAATGCATTCCACATCCTTATCACTCTTACTGTAAAGAACCCTTTCCTAAATAAATGGCTAAAACGTTTTTCCTCCATGCGCAGATCATGTCCTCTAGTCCTTTGAATCGCACAAAGAATCGTATCGTGTAGATGGGGCTTTAGGGTGTACACACGTCCAGTTTTGATTGGCCAATTTTACCACTTCTATGTAGTGGGTGGCTGAATGGAGTAATGGTTAAGGACTCTGCCTCTGACACAGGAGACCAGGGTTCGAATCTCGCCTCTGCCTGTTCAGTAAGCCAGCACCTATTCAGTAGGAGACCTTAGGCAAGTCTCCCTAATACTGCTACTGCCTATAGGGTGCGCCCTAGTGGCTGCAGCTCTGCCGCTTTGAGTCCACCAGGAGAAAAGCGCAATATAAATGTTCTGTGTTTGTTTAGTACGAAGGACAAGTTGGCTGGTTCAACTCAATGCTTTACTGCCCCCTAGAGTCCACTGTGTGAAAATGAATACAGGTGGTCCTATACTGAGAAACAGGTTACGCTCTGGGAGACTGATTGTAAGTTGAATTTGTCTGTAAGTTGGGTCCAGTGTCATACATGGTGAAGCGTGGATAAATTACTTACATATGGGCAACTTTAGATTTTGACATTTGGTATAAACTATGTTTCTGGATTGGGAGCAGCTAAGCAAAAAAAAATGTGTAACTTACATTTGGTAGAACAGCGAGGAGAACGCCAGCGCATAACACTAAGGCTGCATCTGAAATGGCCACCAGCTTAGTGTGAAGCACATAAATAGATTTTCTGCACACTTCGCATTCAATTCAGATGCAAATCATATGCAAATCTGCTACTACTTATCATGCAAACAGGAAACTCAGGAGGAGGGTCTGGGAGCAGCTAACCTGACAGTTACATAGTTACAAAGTTAAAGAGAACCAGAGATGAAGCAACCTCATGTATTTTACCTTATAAATCAGTGGGAACATGACAGTAAACACCTAATCTGCTCTTTGTTACATTGTTCTCTGTTTAATTTGCCTGTTATCACCTCTAAGATAAGAATCCCGACTAAGCAGTCGGTCTGGCTTTGCTACAGAATAATTATAGCTGAGACTGTGTTCTTTGCTGTCTTCAAGTCCAAGCCTGCCCCCTGCTGGCTTTGCTCAGGAATCATTATAGCTGAGTCATTATAGCAAAGCCAGAATCAATGCTCAGTCCGGGATTCTTATCTCAGCTAGATAACAGACACTTTTAGCAGTGAGGATGGAACAGAGAGCATGGTAAATGTTTTCTCTAATGTTCCCACTGATTTCTATGGTAAAATACACAAGGGTGCTTCGTCTCTGGTTCACTTTAAGGAAAGGTGGGGGGAAAGGCTGTGCATCCCTAAACACATGCTGCAATTGAATGGTTAATCGCACAGGCATACACCGCCTCTGCCAGACTGAAAAATGCATGCCCTGCATCCAAGACAAGTGCTAACATTTATTAAACTAGGAGCACTTGTCTTGAATGCAGGCCATGTATTTTTCAGTCTAGCAGAGGCGGTGTATGCCTGTGCGATTAACCATTCAATTGCAGCATGTGTTTAGGGATGCGCAGCCTTTCCCCCCACCTTTCCTTATGTTTTTGGATTGTTTTCTATGCACTTTTTAAAGGGAAGGTTCAAGCAAAATAAAAAAATGAGTTTCACTTACCTGGGGCTTCTACCAGTCCCATGCAGCCATCCTGTGCCCTTGTAGTCACTCACTGCTGCTCCGGTCCCCCGCCGCCAGCTAGTTCTGCTTCTACCAGCCCCCTGCAGCTATCCTGTGCCCTCGTAGTCACTCACTGCTGCTCCAGTCCTCTGCCGCCAGCTAGTTCTGCTTCTACCAGCCCCATGCAGCCATCCTGTGCCCTTGTAGTCACTCACTGCTGCTCCAGTCCCCCGCTGGCAGCTTGCCGACCTCGGAGGTTGGCGGGCCGCACTGCGTACATTTTTTACGCATTCCCGCTAGTGCGGGAACATTAACACATACATTTTTACGCATTACTGGTTCAATGCGTGAACAAAAATGTACGCAGTGCGGCCCGCCAACCTCCGAGGTCGGCAAGCTGCCAGCGGGGGACTGGAGCAGCAGTGAGTGACTACGAGGGCACAGGATGGCTGCAGGGGGCTGGAAGAAGAAGAACTAGCTGGTGGCGGGGGACTGGAGCAGCAGTGAGTGACTACGAAGGCACAGGATGGCTGCATGGGGCTGGTAGAAGCAGAACTAGCTGGCGGCGGGGGACTGGAGCAGCAGTGAGTGACTACGAGGGCACAGGATGGCTGCATGGGGCTGGTAGAAGCAGGACTAGCTGGCGGCAGGGACTGGAGCAGCAGTGAGTGACTACGAGGGCACAGGATGGCTGCATGGGGCTGGTAGAAGCAGAACTAGCTGGGGGCGGGGGACTGGAGCAGCAGTGAGTGACTACGAGGGCACAGGATAGCTGCATGGGGCTGGTAGAAGCAGGACTAGCTGGCGGCGGGGGACTGGAGCAGCAGTGAGTGACTACGAGGGCACAGGATGGCTGCATGGGGCTGGTAGAAGCAGAACTAGCTGGGGGCGGGGGACTGGAGCAGCAGTGAGTGACTACGAGGGCACAGGATAGCTGCATGGGGCTGGTAGAAGCAGGACTAGCTGGCGGCGGGGGACTGGAGCAGCAGTGAGTGACTACAAGGGCACAGGATGGCTGCGTCGGGCTGGTAGAAGCCCCAGGTAAGTGAAACTCATTTTTTTATTTTGCTTGAACCTTCCCTTTAAGTGTTTTGAACTACTTATAACCATTTATACAATACTGGAACGCAACAACCAAAATATGTGAAGAAAAAAAAAATCAGTATGATCTATGAAGACAACTCAGTTATCTTTGAAACGTGACTCGAGTCGTTTGCAAGTAGACAATCTAAAGAAAAAGGGGGGGGGGAGGGGGTCACACAGATCGAGACTGGGCAGCTAAAATTCCTAGGGCCATATGCAATTCACCTTTTCTCCAATGTTTTCTCCTAGTTGATATTTCAACAACTTGTCATAAAATGCCTTTTAAGCCACCAGCCAGCAAGAAAATACTCAGGGCTCGTTTCCACTATCGCGAATCCGCATGCGTCCAACGTATGCGGATTCGCACATGGTATGCAAGTGAATGGGCCTGTTTCCACTCTTGCGCTGGTGATGTGCGTTTTTTTGAGCAGTGAAAAAACGCACAAAAGAGCCAACAAATTCGCCTGAGAGTGGAATGTATGCGAATCGCATGCAATGTATTTAATAGGGAAATCGCATGCGTTTTCCCCATGCGGTTTTTGCAGCGAATTCGCATAGGTACCGATGTAAATTCACACAGGCAGTGACATGGTTAAAATCGCATATACCCTCACCTATGCGAATTCGCATGCGAATTCGCTGCAAAAACCGCATGGGAAATCGCATCCGCATGCGATTTCATCAGCGGTGGAATCCAGGCAATTCCGCACCGCAACAGTGGAAACGAGCCCTCAAACTAAACGTGATAGTACCTTTTCAACAACTTTTGGTTACTTTTTGAATTGTAAAATGTTGAAAATGTAGTTTACCGAGAAGATGAAAATGATCTCCTAGGAGATAACTCAGGTGAAAAAGTTTATTGCTTATGGGCCCTTTCATCTTTGATTTAGAATACCTTTTCAACACTTTGCAATGGAAAAAGTACAAAAAAAGTAGGTGAAGAAGTACTATCAATATAATTTTTTGTATTTTTGTTTTTGCTGCCGATTTAAAATGCATTTTATTGACAAGTTTGAAAATATCACCTGGCAGAAAAGTCAGGATAAAAATGTAATTGCATATGGGCCCCAGTTTAAAGAGAACCCGAGGCAGGTGTTTGAAATCTTAAGAGACTACAGAGGCATGTCCTGTGCATAATCGCATACCTCTGGGTCTTGATATTGTCGCCTCTAGTCCCTCCCCCGGGGTCTCCTGTGCCCCCTGTAAAAAGCACCCGGCTAGCGACGGTCTTCTTGTGGCTAGCGGTCTATTTACCTTTTGTATGTCATTCAATGCGCGCTCCCCGCCTCTGTCCCCACCGCTGCCCGCCTCCTGTGACCTTCCTCCAATCAGAAGCTCACAGGAGGCGGGCAGCGGTGAGGTCAGAGGCGGGGGAGTGCGCATTGAATGACATACAGAGGGTAAATAGACCGCTAGCAACCAAGGAGACTGTCACTAGCCAGGCACTTTTTACAGGGGGAGCACAGGAGACCCCGGGGGGGGGAGGGAACTAGAGGCAACAATTGCGAGACCCAGAGGCATGCGATTATGCACAGGACATGCCTCTGTAGTCTCTTAAGATTTCAAATACCCGCCTCGGGTTCTCTTTAAAGACAAACCATAACCCAAGATTGACCTTCATCCCAATCAGTAGCTGATACCTCCTTTCCCACGAGAAATCTTTACCTTTTCACAAACAGACCATCAGGGGGCGCTGTATGGCTGATATTGTGGTGAAACCCCTCCCACAGTGTGATGTGAGGACCATGGTTCGGACATCACACTGTGAGAGCCTTGTTGCATTGTAGGAAATAACAGCCGTTTCCAACTGCCCAAAAAAGCAAGCAACATCTCCTTCCACTGACATCATCAGCCAGCAGTAAAAATGTCACCTGGTGATAAAATGTCAGAATATAAATCAGGGAGAGGAAACATTTTACAATGGGCAAACACTGACTAAATCATTTATACATAATTATTGTAAAAATGAAACGCGTTTGTTCGTTATGTTACTTTGACCGTAGTTCCTCTTTAAAGAAAACCTGTACTGAAAATTAAAAGTCAAAATAAACATACACAGGTCATACTTACCTCCTGTGTAGTCTACTCCTCAATCTCTTTCTCCTCTCCTGTGTCCTGTTTGTCCTCTGTGATCAAGGAAATTCTCTGTCCTCCATTTTGAAAATGGTCATTACCCATAACAGCTTTCTGGTCAGCACACTGTTAAACTGTCATATCACCCACTTGAGCCATATGAAAACATAGACATTACTTGGCACGTCAGTTGTCCTCTCAGCTATAACTGACAGCAACTGATAAATAACTGACAGAAACTGATATATTTCAATTCTGACAAAATGTTGTCAGAACTCAAAGCGATCACAGTAAGAAGAAAATGGTGAGTTCCTGAGAGGAACTGATGGCAAGGTAACTATGTAATGTTTATTTTAAATAATTCTACTCAGTACAGGTTCTCTTTAAAGTCTCTTTATAACTAACCACCTTCCAGGGTTTTGAAAAGCAACCTTGAAAATAAACAGCACAAAGCCTAATAATACATACCGGGGGTTTCTTATCCAGAAGCTTATATACGGGTTAAATAATTAATACATATTACTTACCGTATATACTCGCATGTAAGTGGACATGCGTATAAGTCAAGGTACCCACTTTTCCCTCAGAAATCAGGAAAAACTGACTCACGTATAATCCCCCTCCCCAGTAGCCAGATATACCACCAGTACAAGTCAGCCCCTCTACCCATAGCCAGATGTGCCTCAAAGAAGATGCAGCTGTGTCTTAAAGGGAAGGTTCGGGGAGGGCTGTAAAAAAATAAAAAGCAAAATCCACTTACCTGGGGCTTCCTCCAGCCCGTGGCAGGCAGGAGGTGCCCTCGCCGCCGCTCCGCAGGCTCCCGGTGGCCGACCCGACCTGGCCAGGCCGGCTGCCAGGTCGGGCTCTTCTGCGCTCCAAATGCCGGCACTTCTGCGTCCCACGCGGACGCGCTGACGTCATCGGACGTCCGCCGGGCTGTACTGCGCAGGCGCAGAACTACTGCGCCTGCGCAGTACAGCCCGGCGGACGTCCGATGACGTCAGCGCGTCCGCGTGGGACGCAGAAGTGCCGGCATTTGGAGCGCAGAAGAGCCCGACCTGGCAGCCGGCCTGGCCAGGTCGGGTCGGCCACCGGGAGCCTGCGGAGCGGGCACCTCCTGCCTGCCACGGGCTGGAGGAAGCCCCAGGTAAGTGGATTTTGATTTTTTTACAGCCCTCCCCGAACCTTCCCTTTAAGATGCCACTAGATGGCACCATAGATAACTGTCACAAAGGAAGTATCCCTGATCATTTCACCGCTGACACGTTGCTAGCATGCTCCGCTCCACAAGCCAGGGGACACAGGTAGTCTTGAGCAGCGCACTCTGCACACCATGTTGCAGCGGATGGGGGGGGGGGGGGAGTAATGGACACATCAGGGCGCAGGCTGGTAAAAGAAGGATCACTAGTGCTAGATCCTTACACTCCTCTGCCAGTAACAAAACCTGATATACAGTATGCAAGTCCACTGACTCGCATATAAGCTGAGGGGGTAACTTTTCAGCTCATTTTTTTTTATGCAAAAGGAGATCCTTAGAAGGCTGACAGTGGGGTCCTTGTGGTGAGGGACCAGAAGCCCCAGGTAAGTAAAGATACATAGGGAGGTCTCGCCTCGCAATTCCTTTAATACAAACTGACTTGCTTACTAGGGATGATCACAAATATGCAAATTGTTCCGCATTGATAAAAATTTATATGCAAATGTATGCAGTTTGAAAATGGACCAATCAATTTAAACCCAGGTTTAAATTGATTGGTCCTTTTTCAAGCTGCATATATTTGCATAAAAAATTAGCCTAATTTCAGAACAATTTGCATCTCATTGATCATCGCTATTGCTTAAAGGGAACCTAAACAGAGGGATATGGAGGTTTCCTTTTAAAAAATACCAGTTGCCTGGCTGTCCTGCTGATGTCTTTAGTTGCAGCAGTGGCTGAATCACACACCTAAAACAAGCATGCAGCTAATCCAGTCTGATGTCAGAGCACCTGATCTGCATGCTTGTTCAGGGGCTGTGGCTAAAAGTATTAGAGGCAAAGGATCAGCAAGACTGCCAGGAAACGAGTATTATTTTAAAAGGAAAAATCCATATTCTTCTCAGTTTAGGTTTCCTTTAACTCAGCAGTGGGAATGTTCCAGAGGCTTCTGAGCTCCTCCTGAACCCCTCCTTGTCAGGCAGCGCCCCCAGCTGTGTGCAGGCGCATCTATACTGGGCATGTACGAGTAAGGTCTGCGCAAACCCAGCAGAGTGAAGCGGTGTCTGAGCAGCTCCTTTCTTTAGAGCATGCGTGGACTGCACATTCGGCGTTCTCAATATGGAGGCGCTCCTACATGGCGGGAGTGCGGCTACAAGAAACCTATTCAACAAGGTTTAGAGGAACCCAGCGCTGGAGGGGTGATGGGTAAGAGGGTCCGAGACATCTCTGGGCTATCCATAGGCTTCCCTCTATTTGGCTAGGTGCACACTAGGCACGGTTGCAGGACGGACGCTGCAGTCCGGGGATCAGGGGAAGTACCACCAGACTGCAAACTGATCCGTTTTCATAAAAAGTGCATCAGTTTTGCATCAGTTTCCGTTCAGTTTTTTACCCCAAAACACGGACAGAAAACGTCTCTGTCATTAGGAAGGTAGTGGGAGGATTTTTTGGGCCAATAATAAAGTTCAGGCTATCCGTTTTTTCATCCGTTTTTGGTACTATTTTGCTTGTGGAGATGGAGTTGAGTTTTCTCATTGCTTTTCACTACCCCTGCGTGTATCAGGGTCCTGATCAGTTGCGTGAATATGCAGCAGATCCGGACCTTCCGTTCAGGTTTTGAGAACGGGTCCCTGCAAACGCAGACGGATCAGTTTTTTTCTTGGGCGAGGACGGCTGCTATTTTTGACATTAGTATCCGGGACTCCGTTTTTCATCAGGGCTAAAAAACGTTTCCGGACCTAGTGTGGACTAGTCCTTAGAGGGATCTACTTTCTTACTTTAAAATACCCGACCCCAACCTTAGGCCCGATATTTTTAATATCGTTTTGTTATTGGTGCTGTGCGACCAGCACACAGCACTATCCTCCCACCTCCAGCCCCCCCGTTCTGACATCAAATATGGGCAGGGAGGAAGTGGCAGTTCTTCCTCCCCTCTGCCCGTCCTTAGCCCTGCCCCCTCCTTTAGCTGCTATAGTTCCCCTTATGATCCACCGCGGAGTCGCGCTGTGAGCGGGCTTGTGGTGATTGAGGTTGGAAGGATATCCAACCCCAATTATCACAAACCCGCACACAGCACAGCTCCTCTGTGCACAATGAAACATAAGAGGAACTAAAGCTGCGAGTGGAGGGGGCTGAATTATGGACACGCAGAGGGGAGGAAGAACTGCCACTTCCTCCCAGCCCATATTTAACGTTCTGCCTCAGTCGAAGATTACGACTGAGCAGAACGGGGGCCACAGGGGGCACAGGAGGAGGGAGGGTGGTGCTGTGTGCTAGTCGCAGCATCAGCAATTAAACAGTATTAAAAGTATGGAGGGGGGAGGGAACCAGGTCAGGGGTACTTTAACTGGCTTTGGACCGCCGTAAGTAGAATCTACATCTCTCTAACTCTGATGAGGTGTAGAATCTATGCACGGCTTTATGTGGTTCCAAGCCGATCCCTGCTCGCTGCGGGTCATGTGACAGCTGAGCTTCCTCCTATGGGTAAGGAGCCGGTTTCATTCGCTCCTTACCAGGTGATCACTGTGAGCCAATCACAGCTCCGGTCTTCTCTAAGGAATCGCTGACCCCCGATGGGTCAGCATCTTCTGTGCATGTGCCTGGTGGATCCTTACAGGCTGCAAGGAGAACCCCGGAGAGGACCGAACCTGCGGCAAGGGACACATATGACTTCTAGAGGCTGGAAGAAGCCCCGGGTAAGCAAAACTACATTTAATATAGACCTTTAAAGAGGCCAGAGGCTGCCGTTCCTAATGAGTTAAATGGATCACTATCGCAAAACAATTGTACAATTTAGAATACATACATATAAGATGTACATTTCTCCCACAGTAAAATGCACCATAAATTACTTTTTTCCTATGTCGCTGTCACTTACAGTAGGCAGTAAAAAGCTGACAGATTTTGGACTAGTCCATCACGTCACGGGGGATTCTCAGCATTACTTTTATTCTTTACAAAAGCCCTAACTGGAAAGAATCTATACAGAGATGTCAGCCAGCCTCGCTACTAGTTCACACACTATTTTGGCAGTTGGAAGAGATAGACTAGTATAAAACTCGATGGTGCTGTCAGATTTTCACTGCCTATTGTAAGTGACCGCAAAATGTATTTCAAAGTCATACATTCTATTATATGTAATTATAGGGTTTAACAATAATTATTTCCTCAGAAGTACTGTATTGATTATGAATATTTATATGTAGTAACTGAGCAAATATATGTATAGGATTGCTGCAGTAATGTGACTTTTAAACTTGTTTCTTTCAGGCTTCAAGTACTGCGCTGTCTAACCTTGACATTTGAAAGATGCTTGTAACATAAACAAAAATGTTTTGGCTTCTGTAACTAAAATCATAATTAGGAGTTTCACTGCCTGGAATATGCAGAGATGTCCCAGAGCAATATTTTAAAGAAGTACTCTAACTTTACAGTTTATAATGAAATTTTGCATAGAACATTAAAACATACACATATGACAGCTTTTCCTGCATAAATAAACCGCTAGAATTCTAACACATCAGAAACAAGTCATTTATAGTGCATTTAACTCTAGGAGACATGTACATTTATAATTTTGCAATTTGTTTGCGATACTTTAGGTATGCTGTATGTATTATTATTATTACATACAGTACATTCAGTGCAAATATACCACAAAATTTGTACCAGAGCTCCATTCCCATTATTTTTGTAGTGCACCATTAGTTCTTTCAAATCATAGAGGAATAAAACAAACTGTGGTTTAAAGCAGACCTGAACTCTTGCAGGACAGAAGGAAAACAGAGAAATGCACCCTGTATGTTTTTAGAAAGTTTAGCCTAATTCCCCTTCATCTGTGACCCATCACAAATGTAATTTGGTCACTCAGCTGTGTCAGCTGGCTGCCTTGGCAGAGCAGCTACTTCGTAAACAAAGGATGTTAAAGGGAAGCCAAGATGAGCGGAATACAGAGTTCGCCATATTTTTTTCCTTTTAAACAATACCAGTCACCTGGCTGTCCTGCTGATCCTTTGCCTCTGCTACTTTTAGCCATAGACACTGAACATATGAAGATCAGGTGCTCTGACTAAGGCCTCGTTCACATCAGGGCCGTTTCTGTGCGCTTTTTACAGCGCACTGCCCTGTGCGATCAGCAAGGTATTTATTTTCCCATGTAACTAAATGTAGCTGGTTCACATCTATGCGCTGCGCTGAGCAGCGTTACAGAAACGTAGTGTTGCATGCATTTCTGTGCGTTGAGCTGGAAAGCGCACAGCAATGCAAGTGAATGGGTCCGCTTTTTTAGCGCATAGAAGCGCGTACAAGCGCATAGAAGCGCATGCGTTTTTTACCCCTAATTGGAGAAAGAAATACATTTACATACAAAAACAAAGTTTTATTGACAACTGCTGCTGGTACAACAAGCAAAACGTGCTTTAAAGAAGCGCAGCACAACGCACAGAAACACACAGAAGCGCGCACAAGCGCATGCGGTTTTTACCACGCGCTTTCACACGTTTTTCAGCGCAGCAGATGTGAACGATGCCTATGCAGGTTTTACTGGATTAGCCATATACTTGTTCCAGGGTTTTGACTCAGACACTACTTATGCCAGAAGATCAACAGAACTGCCAGGCAACTGGCATTGTTTACAAGGAAATAACTATGGCAGCCTCCATATCACTCTCACCTCAGGTTCCCTTTAACCCCATGTCTGCTTCCTTGAAAGAAGGAAGTAGACACACTGCATGATTTGTATCAGCTGTAACAAAGAAAGGTTTTTCTTTAAAGTATATTATGCTGTTGCTTATATGTTAGAGCAGAGAGGCAGTTCAGAGTTCAGGTCCGCTTTAAATGCAGTAAACAATACAAAGTTTCTTGCCTTACCCACGTGGACAGCAAGACTGGATGTCAAATTAGAGTTATTGATTCAGAGACCAAAAAAAAGTGTATTTTGTGTTTTATAATGTTGACATTTGGGAAAGAAAAAACTAATAATAAACACACAAAAAAATAAAATAATTCGCAATTAAAATTTTACAATGGCCATGTCCAAACTGTAGAGCAAAGAAAAAAAAAATACACAACAAAAACTACTACAGATGGGCTCAGCGGCCCTCCCAAAAACTGCAAATATGAAACCCAGGAGAAGTGGATCGTAAAACAATATGGTGTTGGCGACATGCGGCAGTGGCACGCCGTGAGACGTCCAGGTTTAGTAGCGGCGTGGCGGTACTTCATACACTCGTGTCTGCTTTCCTTGTTAGACGGTATAAAGAGAACAGATATGTAAATTCTTGACAAGAGTAGAAAATGTTTTTTTTTTCCTCTTAAAATCAAACACTTGTAAAGGCACTTTATTCAGTAGGGAAAAAAAGAGGGGTAACTGGCCGCGAAACGCAGGTCAACTGCACGAAGCCAAAGGGGAGAAGAAGTCTGCATAGTGTAGGGAAAAAACAAGACTTGGGGGTCCGGGAAAGGGGGGGGGGGGCGGAAGGGATATTAACGATATGTTTGCTAGCATCAAGCGTAGGTTGCTTTTTTTTTTTTTTTTTTTTTTTTTTTTTTTACATCCTTTGTAGAATCATTTCATTTGGTGTTTTTTGTTTCCTTTTTATAAAAGCCTGAAAAGTCCTTAATAATTTGTTACCAAAATTAGTGAAAAGCGTTTATTTTAAAAATATTTCGTTTTGTTGTAATCCCGTGTCCCTTGTTCGGCGACCCTTCTGCATGATATTTAATATTTATTCCTACAAATAAACAAAAGTTTGTTTCGCTGCAAATATCGGACTCCAGAATCGAGCGGAGTGGAGGAGGGGACACCGGAGACGGCTGAACGGCCTCCGCGGAGAGAAGAGGAAGAGGGTGGCGACTTGTATCAAAGTATCCTCTTCTGCGGCGGCGGGGTCTTTCGTGTTTGTAGCAAATGTGGAGAAGCAAAAAAATACGCGTGGGCCCGACAGACAGACAAGTCTAGTCTTGAGCTGCTGTGAGAGGCAGCCGACCACTAGGGGGCGCACTGTCAGGGGCTACCTGTTGCAAAGTTTATGCAGCATGTTGTAAACGTTCTCTTCTTTGCTTAGCCCTTCGAAAAAGGGAATCAAGTCAAGAAGTTCTGTATCCGACATGTCGTCAAACCAGGATTGCACCGGGACCTGAAAAGGCAAGACGCGACAATGAGGAGTGGCAATGCATTGATGAAAAGTCCGTAATATGCATGTAGGAATAACCAGAAGTGAATAATAATACAGTAGAGTTCCTATTATCAGGTGGGGATTGCTTGATTTGTGTATTTTTTGGTCCAAGCACCCAAGTGTAACACCTCCATCCCCGGTAGGCGTACGTACCGCGTTCTCGGGGTGGAAGATGTAGGAGGCCGGCGAGTTGTCCACGATGATGACTTTGCTCAGCTCTCTTCCCAGGCGGCTCAGGTCCTTCACGTAATTTCCTCTGTGGAACACGCAGGACTCCCGGAACAGCCGTGCCTTGAACACTCCCCAGCTATCCAGCAGGTCCGCCACGGGGTCGGCATACTTTAAACAGAAGGGTAATAAGAGAGGTTTAATGATAGCAGGACTATGTTCAGCATCAGGTCACGTCATTCTTACTGGAGGCTGGAAATCCACAAACTAACTGGAAGAATGCGGCAAATAAGCCAACCCACATGTAAGATGCAGAGTCCTGTGTGGCTCATACCCCTCATATGGCCATACCCCTCATATGGCCGTACCCATCCTTTGGCTCCACTACCCCATCCTCCAGGGCATGCTCTGCCCCTCGACACCACTGTTGTCATGAGGTCACAAAATGGGGCGGGATCAGCTTTGTTTGGCTGACTTAACTTCACAGAAGTTCTGGCGGTACTCATGCCGGGATACTGCGTACACTTACATGGCGAGTGTCCGGATATCTTTACGAGCAGCACAATACTGTACTCTGTATTTCACATGTGGGTTATTTGCTGCATTGTTTTAGACATTTCACATGTGGGTAATCACATAGCGGCTTCCTGTTTATTACGTGTAGTTCCTTACATACTGCCTAGCCCGCATCTAGTACTACTGCCTGGACTAGCCTCGTACACATGTATGTGGCCCAGGAGGGTTCATGACTCGATCCTGCAGGAGTCCTCTAGAAAGGAGGAGAGTCTCGCAGACTCCTTAAGGCAGGTAGGGATTGGTGGTGTGGGGTGGAGTTAAGTTAGGGATCAGTGGGGGTCTAATTAGGGTTAGGCATCAGGAGTTGAAGGAGGGGGGGGGGGGTTGTTGGGCATCAGTGGGGTTCAGTTAGAGTTAGGCATCGGTGGTCAGGGAGGGGTGTAGTCTGTTAGGGTTTGGGATTAGTGGGGATTCAGTTAGGGTTAGGCATTGGGAGGAGGGAGTGGTGGTTAGGGATCGGTGGTGGTGGTCAGTTAGGGATTAGTGGGGATTCAGTTAGTGTTAGGCATTGGGAGGAGGAGGGTGTGGTGGTTAGGGATCGGTGGTGGTGGTGGTCAGTTAGGGATTAGTGGGGATTCAGTTAGTGTTAGGCATTGGGAGGAGGAGGGTGTGGTGGTTAGGGATCGGTGGTGGTGGACGGTTAGGGATAAGTGGAAGTTCAGTTAGGGTTAGGCATTGGGAGGAGGAGGGAGTAGTGGTTAGGGATCGGTGGTGGTGGTGGTCGGTTAGGGATTAGGGGAAGTTCAGTTAGGGTTAGGCATTGGGAGGAGGAGGGAGTGGTGGTTAGGGATCGGTGGTGGGGAGAGGGGGTGTGTTCATTTAGGCATCAGTGGGGATTCAGTTAGGGCCCGTTTCCACTACACGCAGATTGGATGCAGAAAAACTGACTCCAATGAATGTCTATGGGCCTGTTTCCTCTAAACGCAGTTTTTTTGATGCAGATTTTCCCATAGGCATTCATTGGAGTCAGTTTTTCTGCATCCATTCTGCATCCAATCTGCGTGTAGTGGAAACAGGCCCTTAGGGTTAGGAATCGGAAAGAGGAGGGGGGGTGATGGTTAGGGATCGGTGGTGGGAAAAAGGGGTGTGGTCGGTTAGCGTTAGGCATAAGTGGGGGTTCAGTTAGGGTTAGGCATCGGTGGTGGGGAGGGATGTGGTCGGTTAGGGTTCGGGATTAGTGGGGGTTCAGTTAGGGGTTAGGCACTGGGAGGAGGATGGGGTGGTGGTCAGGGATCACTGGTGAGGAGGGGTGGCTGTGGTCAGTTAGGGTTAAACATTGGTAGAGTGAGGGCTCTGTGCGAGAATGGGGTTAGGTTTAGCAATACATTAGAATCTCGTTCTAGTAAACTCTGATATAGTAAACCTCTGGATAACGTGAACTCAGTCCGCAGGTCCCAGAAAATGTGTGTGTATAAATATACAATGTATGACCAATTCTGGCCTAGTAAACTACTTTTCCTGGTCCCTTCGAGTTTGCTATAAAGGGATTCTACTGTATTAATCAGATACATTTACTGATATTTTACTATCAGAATTGCTACTGCCCAATAGTAGAATATTGGTAATTTAACCGATCTTATTTCCTGTGTACAAATTTCTGCAGTGTCCATTTTGCGTAGCATCCAAATAATCATTAGCATTTTATAGACCAGCTCTGATTGTGTATTTGTGCAGATCTGTAATCGCTCCCATTCTTTCTGGGCTGCCCCCGGCCCCCCACTGTTTCTCATCAGGATTTAGCCCACATTTTGGTCGGTCACGCCATAGACAGGTTCTCACTCATTGTACTTAATGTAGAAAAAACAGAAACCTCCTCTTTCCATGATATTACCCACATGTAGATGTATGATTTTTTTCCTACAGTATTTACTTGCTCTCATCCTTTTATGTGTGAGGAAGAAGGTGACACTGTACAGCTGTTACATTTAAGAGGACCTGTAGTGACATGTAGTAGAATACAGTACATTTTTCAGGATGCCCAATTTTACATTAATTATCCTGTTTTCAGAATAAGAAACACTTCCTATATCTACAGTGTTGGTGTTGTATATTGGTATGTAGCTCTGTCCGCTCAGTGATGTTTAGCCTAGGCTATTTAGCTATGCGTTATCCTCCCAGAGCATTTTGGGAGACCAGGTACATTTAGTACTGGCTTCAGAACTGTCAGTAAAAGAGATCACCTGACTGGACTAAATATGTTACCACCTGACAAATTTCTGAACGTAATATCAGGGTGAGGATTACACGGGCAAAGAGGCCTAATACTTGAGGTCGGAGAGGAGCTTTAACACTACACTGAATGATTACACTCATGTCTGAGGTCAGAACACCTGTCCCTTGGAAGTGGTAGGAGGAGTTTTAGTTGTGCCCGCCTCCTCCCATTTGGTGTTTGCACAGCCGCAGGAATACAAAGGAGTTAAAACTTTATTGGATACAAGCAACTAAAACGATGCTAAAGCCAGCAGCTCTACCTGGTGTGCGTACTAGGCCACTGCTTTAGCATGCGACAATACCATCAGACTGTATTGCTAAGAGTCAGCTAAAGCGTACCGCCTCTTATCTACCAAGCGGGCAGCCATTTTGTGGGCTGGGCCAATACTCACCTTATTAACCCCATGAAGACTTGCACATAAACAGAGTTTGTAAAATCTCCAGAATCATAAATATCCGACTAAGTCCAAAACGGAACCATACAATCTCCTGCAGCAATCGGGTTTATTAACATAAATTATATTAAATTTGGAATGAAGTTTGTAAATTCAAAAACTGCCACTGTGTAGCGGTGCACCTATCCATACAGGCTTAAGTCCTCTAGTGCCAAAGTATTTTCCTGTTAGCAGACTGAGGTCCTATAACTGCTTTCCACCTACTTCCTGTAAACTACAAGTCCCTCCTCCCCATAAAGACACCTAGTTTCTACTCTAATTCAGGAATGCTGGTAAATGTAGTACAGGATCTATAGTTCGTCCTACTTTGGGCGTTACATGGTTACAGCAAGTTGTCCCGCCCAGCAGCTGCATCCAGAGAGGAGAAGGAATGAACCTTAGTGTAGCCTAAACTCAGGGGCTATTAGCATCTATTGGTCCTACTCTGGCATGATCAGCAACCTGGCACGCCTGATAGGCAATTTGCTGCCAGCAAGGCTGTAGCGGTCTCTGCATATAAAATAAACTCAATTTACGATTTGAAAAACAAAATATTTACATAAGCCTTATACTGTATAGATCTGGCCTAAAGGCACTGCTTATTTAACAACAAAAGCAGAATAGAAGAACTTCAGGTTTGCTACTAAAACAAATCCTGCCAATTCCAGCATTTGGTATCCCATATTAAAGCGGTTATTTTTGTAAAATTGTAATTATAGAAAATTCTAATTACTATCATTGGACCTTAAAGTGGATCCAAATTAAAAATACAAGTATTCAGAAATAAAATCTATTTTCTAACTTCTAATAATAGCAGCCTTTTACAGCTGCAGGATGACAAATATAAAATATTTTACATTTATTGGAGGAACCCCTCCCTTCCTTTCATATTGCCGGGACAGAATCCAGCAGACTGGTGGAGGAGATAAAAAACAAAACACAGGCTGCTACTGATGATGTCACAGGGAAGGTGATCTCAGCTTGTGTGAGATTTCACATAGACGACGCCCCTGTGAGGGAGGGTAGCTGATGACAAACACACCCATGATCTAAAACCTCCTACAAAGCTTAGAAGTAATGGCTGCCACCTGTATAACCCTAGTTATGGAAAGAGAAGGGGGAAAATAATGCACTGAAATGCTCATAGGCTTTAAGGAGTGTTTATTTATCTTTATATGTGTCAGAGTGGTGCAACTAAATATTTTGAATTAAAAAAATGTTTGGTTTGGGTCCGCTTTAAGGTTTTATCACATTCCTCTGCACCATTATTGGAAACTCGGCCTGTCAGAGAAATCAACAGACAGCTTTGTTGTGGAATTGCTCCACCCCTTTCCCTCCTTCTCTGACTGACTGCCAGTGGAAACTCAGATGAAGGTGAGCCCTCCTCTCCCCTAGAACAGCATCATTTGAATGTATCAGTGTATACACTGCTTTATGAAAGGAGATTTATTCAGGTGTTTTTTCTAGTAATCGGGGAAAAACATACACATTCAAGCTGTCCTACAGATTGTTGCAAAACTGGAATTGAAAAAAATAGTGTTTTAATTGAGTATGAACAAATCTCCAGGCCCAGTTCTAAAATCTAAAGACAGATGAGACGGGTACTGCACAACATCACTAAGAGAGCTCATAACATTTTTAGCGTTGAGAATTAACCATAGAAATGGACTTCCTCCACATGGAAAGGAAACCTTTTTACTGGAAGAGGCCTAGTCCTCGATAACACGCCTCAGCCCACAAAACAGCTGCCAATCGTATCTAAGCAGTAGGTACTCTTCGTCAGTTCCCAGCATGCTCCATTCCTTCCCTGCTGGCTCAACAAATCAGAGCCAGACCCTCAAAAACATGGCAGGAAGACAAAAACGGAAACCGCTGAGGACTGCAGAGAAAAGGAAAACAAAAACACATCGTATAATGGCTGCCATTAAACCATGGTAACCGGGAAACTCTACATACAGGCTTACATGAGCTGTGCATGGAGACTACAGTATGAGCATAGCCCATATGTCGTATAACTGTTACCATGGCAACACTTACCCAACAAACTAGCAGAAAGCACAGACACACTAGTAGACAAAAACAAAGAAAAACAAAAACAAAAGAAAAGAAGAAGTGAGGAAGAAAAGGAAGAAACGTAAGACAATTTGTGAAAAAAATCCAGCCCTCGTCCTCAAGAAAGAAATACAACATGACAGCGTTAGACAAGAACAGCGTAAAATGAAAAACACAGAGACACAGAGAGAGGTGCGGTCAGGCCCGGCGCGGTCCGCTCACCTTCGCTAGGCTGGCCGTGAACAACACGCATTCAAACAAGTCGCCCATCTTCTGAAGGAACTCATCGACGTGCGGTCTCTTCAACACGTACACCTGCAGGCGGGAGAGAAGACAACCGCGTCAGGACCGCGATAATAAGGCGAGAAGCGTCATATAGGTTTCTGAACGGGAGAGAAGTGAATCACATCCAAGATAACTGACAGAAGGAAGGGTTAGGCAAAACTTTAGCCCTGGTTGAAGTATTAGAGACTTAAAGGAGAGCGGTCGCGAAAATCTTAAAATTTAAAAACACACAAATAAGAAGTACATTTCTCCCAGAGTAAAATGAGCCATAAATTACTTCTCTCCTATGTTGCTGTCATTTACAGTAGGTAGTAGAAATCTGACATTACTGACAGGTTTTGGGTTAGTCCATCTCTCCACAGGGGATTCTCAGCATGGCTTTTTTTCTTTATAAAAAGACACTCCCTGAAAAAGATTTATACAAAGATGCTGGCCAGCCTCCCTGGTCGCTGAACACTTTTTTGGCAGTTGGACGGAGCAACTGCCATTCACTAAGTGCTTTTGAAAAGAAAGAAAACCCTGAGAACCCCCCACAACAAGATAGGCTAGTCCAAAACCTGTCGCTTCTGTCAGATTTCTACTACTTATTGTAAGTGACAGCAACATAGGAGAAAAGTGATTTATGGCTCATTTTACTCTGGAAGAAAAGTACTTCTCATTTGTATAAGTTTTCATTTATTTAAAATTTTAATATTTTTGCGACAGAGGTCCTTAAAGGTGGCCCCACACATTTCACTTTTTTCTTCCAATTCAATCATTTTGATAAAAAAAAAAAAAAAAAAAAAAAAAAAAAAACAACACCACAAACTTCTGGAACCAACGTACCACACACGTATGTTCAATTTTGACGCAATCACGAAAAAAAGATCAATGAAACATTTACATTGGATTAAAAGTAGAATTATTGTGGATTATTATTCCGCCATAGCAATTACAAAAACACACAGCCAAAACAACAAATAAGTTGTCAAAAAAGCAGCAAATTAAAAAAAATGTTTTTTCCTGAAGTCATCCTTCCCCTCTTCACAACTGAATCCATTACTACAGCTTTTCATTATAAGAGATGTACAATTATTAACGTATTGATCATTAGTATTTTTTACTTTTTAATTATTATTATTGAAATAAAGGTTCCTTTTATGACCTGTTCCCGAGTAGTCAAAAACACTACAGCCAGGGGTGGTCCGCCCATGACCCCAGGTGAATGGAGTGCATCAGGCGACAGAGGCGGGACAGCGGCAACAAGCCCGTACCCTCCTTCCCTGCTTGTTACCTTGTGAGTGAGTCGGCGACCGTCTCCTCTATGAGACTCCTCCCCTGACCAATAAACATCCTTACAAGTTTGCCTCAGGAAACAAAAAGTCTAAAACCGGCCCTGACTACACCTTAAAGGAGTACTGTAGGGGGTAGGGGGAAAAAAAAAAAAAAAACAGAGTTGAACTTACCTGGGGCTTCTAACGTTCACCCGCAAACGTCCTGTGCCCGTGCAGCCACTCGCCGATGCTCCAGTCCCTGCCGCCAGGTCACTTTAAAGTCGGAAAACCACTGCGCCTGCGGGGCCACGTCCTCACTTCTGCTGATGCCACCGGGAGCATACTGCGCAGGCACAGTACAGTCTGTTTGCTGCATACCACACCCCCACCCTGACACGCATGTGTGAAGCCCGACCCAGCGATGTCGCCCTACGGAATCAGGGCCTGATCCCCGACTGAGTCCTCGCTCCCGGTGATGTCAGCGGGAGCGTTGACGCAGCCATGCAGGCACAGTGGTTTTCTGACTTTAAAGTCGGAAATTCCAAAAGTGAACCGGCAGCAGGGACCGGAGCATCGGTGAGTGGCTGCGCGGGCACAGGATGTCTACGGATGAACGTTAGAAGCCCCGTGTAAGTTCAACTCTTTTTTTTTTTTTTTTTTTTTTTTTACCCCTACAGTACTCCTTTAATACTTTGTTCACTTATCAGCTCCATATTTACTGATCGCACACAAATGATCAAATCCGACCATTCTAATACAGTAGAATCGCATTATAGTAAGCTCTGAAATAGTAAACCTCTGGATATAATAAACTTAATTCTTGGGTCCCAGCAAATGCGTCTGTATAAATATACAACGTATGACCAATCCTGATATAGTAAACTTCTGATATAACAAACTACTTTTCCCGGTCCCTTGGAGCTTACTATAAAGGGGTTCTACTGTATTGTTTTCTTAAAACACACTTTTTTTTTTCTTGAATGTAGCTATAACATTCCTTTAAAGAGAGTCTGAAGCGAGAATAAATCTCGCTTCAGACCTCATAGATAGCAGGGGCATGTGTGCCCCTGCTAAACCGCCGCTATCCCGCGGCTTAACGGGGGTCCCTGATCCCCCAAATCTCCTCCGTACAGCCGGGGAGCGCTTCCTGGTTGGGGCAGGGCTAACCGCCGCAGCCCTGCCCCAAGCGCGTCTGTCAGTGCGTATCTCCGCCTCTCCCCGCCCCTCTCAGTCTTCCTTCACTGAGAGGGGCAGGGGAGAGGTGGCGATGCGCCGCTGATAGACGCGACTGGAGGCAGGGCTGCAGCCGTTAGCCCTGCCTCCAGGAGCGACCAAGTGTTGCAGTGGAGGGTTTGGGGGTGAAGGGACCCCCGTTTAGCGGCGCGATAGCGGCGTGTAGCAGGGGCACACATGCCCCTGCTAGCTACGAGCTCTGAAGCGAGATTTATTCTCACTTCAGAGTCTCATTAAAAGCTATTAAAGAGAAACCATGACAAAGAATTGAACTTCTTCCCAATCAGTACCTGATATTCCCTTTTACATGAGAAATCTTTTGCTTCTCACAAACGGACCATCACGGGGCTCTGCATGGCTGATATTGTGGTGAAACCCCTCCCAACTGTGAAGTCGATGGTTCTAGCAGTTTCCTGTCTGTGAACCTCATTGCATTGTGGGAAATAACAGCTGTTTTACTGTTTACAGCGGTTTCCAACTGCCAAAAAAGCAAGCAGCATCTCCTCCCACTGACATCACCTGCCAGCAGTAAAAATGTAGCATTGTGAGGGCTCTTTCACACTAGATGCTGCGGTAGAAAAGGCTGAAAGTCAGCCTTTTGCTTAACGCCAATACATAGCGTTTTCAAAGCCTTTTGAAAGAGTTTTACAGCCCATATGAAAACGTCCTTTTTTTTTTCTTCTATAAAAATAAGTGAACAAGATAGCTGTAAAACGCTTTGAAAAGGCTTTGAAAACGCTGAAGTTGGCGTTTTCCATTGACTATCATTGAAACGCCAACAGTCAACTTCGGCTGTAAACAGCCCTGAAAAAGCTCCTGGGAGCGTTGAAACGCAACGCTCCAAAACGCCGAGTTAGATGTGAAAGGTAAAATGAAAGTCTATGGACTTTCTTTTACCTAGCAAAACGCCAACTTCGGCCGTGGCGTTAAAACGCCGAAAAATCCCTCTGGTGTGAAAGGGCCCTTAACGTCAGAATGTAAATCAGGGAGAGGAAATATTTTACAATGGGCAAACACTGACTACATCACTTTTGTAAAAATGAAGCACTTTTTTATTACATTGTTTTCACTGGAGTTCCTCTTTAATGCATATTCCTTGTTTATTTCCTGTGTTTTAGCCTCTAGAAGTAACGTAAATAAATTATCTGCAAAACATTTAAGTACCCTGTCAACACAACTGAAGTACAGAGAGCCATGTGTTGAGAAACTAGGCTGTTGCACAACGCCTGCAGAAAGCGGAGTAACACTTTAGCTATATGACATCCATTAAAGCTCAGGTCTTAGTGGATAAACTCTTTCAGAAACAAACAAAAACTTCTAGTAACGCCCATAGTTATACTGCAGACTGCCAACCAGCCCGACCTGTAAGAGAACACAAGGCATGAATGGTGGCTATTGGAGGCTTGTAAGCTTTCTGTTTGCGGAGCAGGGCAGGATCCATTCCCCGACTTTACAGGAAGAACGCACAGCCGACTCCCAATGCAAGTAACCGAGGGTAGGCCAGGCAGAGTGTGAACAGCCTATCCTGGATTACTTGAACCAGGTTCCGGCCTCATTCTGCTTTCCACGTCCAGGAACTTCTGTTCTTCAGCTTGGCAGGAAAAAAACAAGACAGGAAGAGAGCAACATCATGCAAGAGTCAGGCCAGACTGGACAACGTCATCAGGCGTCAGTCACTGCGCTTGTGCCAGAGGCTTAACATCTACATACCTAGAAATTGGAATGACAACACTGTACCTCCCAGTAGCATAAAGTCTAGCAATGTAAAACGGTGTTCAAAGTAGAGGCCTGCGCGGGTCATAATTTTTCAGCCCCGCATCTGCAGCCCTGCTAAATGGGTACCCCAACCCGACCCGCATTTCGGGTAACCCACAGGTACCTAACCCGATGCATGCCTCTAGTTCAAAGTCTTATTTAATTTTCCCTGACCTGTGGTCACATGACTAGGCCTACAGGAAGCTACCAAGTCAGGTGCATGCTGGGATCAGGGCTGTTATTAGATGAGATATGATCCCGGGCCCCTCTTTGGTCCTCCATGCAGGTAAAATTCTAAGCAACTCAACTTGTACACAGTACTAGAACTCTGCAGTTTGGATTCTGCATTGCAAATGAAATGGAGCCTTTAAAGTTCTGACAGTGGTGGTGGGGGGTTTAACTGCCTATAGCCGATGTGCTCCACATCTGGTTACCAGGGCTGTGGAGGAGTAGGATCAATTTTTGGTACCTGGAGTCGGATGAGGTATCATGTCAGAGGTGGACGATTTTTGTGCCGACTCCACAGCCCTGCTTGGTTACATTGCATTCTACATCATTTTGATACATCCTACTGCTTTACGTACTGGTTTGAGCTAGGATTCGAACCCTGGTCAAAGGTTCAAATCCCACATCAAAGGCAGCAGTCTTACCAGTGCGCTATCCAGCTGCATTTCTAATAATGACTTTACAACTGCTGAGCCTTCAGAATTGGAAAACGTTCATGTCATGCTTTGTAAATGGTTTTATCCTAGAAGCAGAGGATGTGCTTGCTTACCTGATGTACTGTTCCATCAATCTCGACAGGGACGATAAAGTCGGCATTGTTAATTGGCTGGAAGGAAAGAAGAACGTGCATGGAGTTAAGTAACAGTGCCATCAGCGATTGCAATTATCATGGTGTCACTACTGAACAAAAGCCATAAATCACTGAGATGCTTGGAATCAGCCTAGTGTCATCCTCCAGGCATAGACAGCGGCAAAGCAAAACCCCGAGAGATCATCAAACTGTCTCCGGTCACACATATACGACAATAGCTGGAGTGATAAAAAACTGTAAAATACACGTGTACACATATGTAGATGAACATGCGCCTCAGGGAAAGGGCTGGTTCACTGTTTTCTGCTCAGTGCCTTGTTCAAACGCTGTGTTTTTTTTCTTCAAGAATGCTGGTGTTCAGCTAAAGCTTTTAATGGCTTTCAGGAGAGTGTTGCCTTTTCTGGGCTTTTGCAGGTATAGGGAAGTCCTGGGATTTGGGCTTTTGCTGGCTTTAATTGGCTTTCAGTGGCTTTCGCTGGCATTTAAACACAACGCCAGCAAAAGCAAACGCCTTCTAGAAGCTGCATGTTGCTTTTGAGACGAGACGCCGGAATCTACTGCCAGGCTTTCATGTAACCTTGCAAAAGCTCCTACTAAACGCTCCCATTCACTTGCATGGGAGGGCAGTAGCTCCCTAAAAACATTGCTTTTAACATTTCAGCAAAACATCTGTGTCCACCAGCCCTTAAAATGCATGGTAAATGACTTTGACGTGTTGTAGTGAAGACACAGAGGGGGCAATCAAGATAAAACAATATTAAAAATAATAAAGACAAGGGAATTGTTAACCTCCCATTTCGCCAGACCTAGTCCACCTCATCAGGCAACAGAACAGGAGCAGCTTTTCGTAGTTCTCAGCAAGCGCGCTGCCACGCTCCACTGATGAAGTGGTCCGAGTCCCGCAAAACGAGTCGCATTGCATTTTTGGAGAACGTGATTTAAGATTGTTGCTAACTTTGTATTGAATCATCTATGGGGAGGTAAGCACCACTTCCCCTGTTTTTATTCATTTTAATATCGTTTTATCATGATTTGTGCCTCTGTGTCTTCGCTACAACAATTACTGAGTCGGCCCACGGCTTGTACCATAAATCGCAATCTGTGTTTTTTTTTGGTGCTCTGGGTAGTAAAATCACTTTCGTACAGTGATTGAGAAGTATTCTGCAGTGAGCCCATGGTTTGTAAACGCTAAGAAAATGCTATGGCTAAGTCCCTAGCCTCCGTAGAAGCGCACATCGTGAAACGACTGTCGAGCTGTCAGCTCCCTGCACCCACCTCCCATCTTCACCACTTGCAATTGAATGCGCCTCACGGTTTTTTACTTGCAATGTATTGGAATTGCCACAGTGATGTTTGCACAATAAACAAGCTTTCCAGCAGTGCTGACTCAGTCCTTCTCTTCCTATGCAATGAAAGGGCTTGATTCACTAAGACAAATAGCACGCCTTATCAAAGTTAACACCCCTTATCAGAGTAGCATAGCGAGTGCTACGAACTTATGTCTGCTAATTGGCAATGGCATTCGTCCTGCCCTGAGCCCCTGCGGGTTCGTAGTGCTCGCTATGCTACTCTGATAAGGCATGTCAACTTTAATAAGGCGTGCTATTTGTCTTAAGGTGGCCATACCTCAGCCGACCAACCAATCGGCCATCCAATTATTATAATCAAATTGGATGAAAACTGGTGCTGCCAAGTGCATGTCCGACTGACAAAGCGACCAATTGGGACAGAAATTGGCCGCACGGTTGATCGCGCATGTTGCAAGATGTCGGGCCGAAGTTGGTTGATTGGGTATGCGGCAGTACGGCGGCCAATTTGCGAACGAGCGACGAGAAGACGAAGCCCCCACCGCAATGTATAAATGTATGTAGTGTGTGCATTTATATGTTACCTGTCTGGTGTCAGCCTCCACGCGGTTTCTGTCCATCTCGCCGAATTCCGCATACATGCCCTGGCGGCACATAGCAGCTGACGTCAGACGCTATGCGCCGCTAGCGTGTATGCGGTTGTTACCTGGTGAGATGGATGGACACCGTGCGGAAGCTGCTACAGGACAGGTAATGTATAAATGCACTACATACTACATACATTTATACATTTTGGGGGGTGCGGCGGGGCAGACTTTATTTAGCTCTTATCAGATTCTATTAGAGATAAATTTGTCTCTTGGTTGAATCTGCCCATAATCTTCTGATGTGTAGCCACCTTTAGTGAATCAAGCCCAAAGTGTGTAGGGATGAGAAGATTAGACTTGTTCCTGGTGTAATGCAGACACTACTGAAGCCAAATTATCCACAATACAGCAGGAAATTAAGATGGCAGCCTCAACAACAACAACGATTGTAGAAGAGTCTAGACCAGGCCTGAGGCAGCATGAGAGAAGGGTACCTTAAAAGAACTGTGCACCAAGGTTTCATCCAGGTCAATCACCACACACTTCTTCCCGTAATCACACACTTTCAGCTCTGGAAGGAGGTATTTAGCTGGTGGCTGGAAGGAAAGGAGAGAAGCGATAACGTTAGTGAGGACCTGTCATACCTCTCACAGAGCAGCCGATCTGCCGGACACTGAACAGCCAATAGGAGACTCCGGAATCACACAGCTGATCTCTTCACGTTCTGCTGCGAGCAAAATTAGGGAATTAAATAGCAAAGGGTTAAAAGGATAAATAATTCCATGCTTCCAGCAGCCGTTACATTTAACCAGTAGCATTGTTGATTCCTTAGTGATTTCTAGTGCTACGTACACACATGCGACAACGATCGTTCGTTGAGAACGACGAACGAACATTTAATTGATGAAAGAACGACCTAAGTAAAGGTAGTTTTAAAATGTGTGTAACGATCTCATCGTTAGAACGAACGTTACATCACGTAAAGCAACTATTGCACCTGCGCATAAAAATGAGAAGTTTCACGGAGAAATTGTGAAATGCGCATGTCAAGCCTAGTACGAACGACCGTTTCCAACGATGTACTACTTTTGCAAACGATCGTCGTTGGTTAAAATCCGCCGAGACAGAACTTTCTTTTGTAGCGATTTGGCTCGTTCATCGTTTGCCTTAAAGTGACTCTGTAACAAAAATTACAACGTTTTTTCTACCATCCTACAAGTTCCTAAACCTATTCTAATCTGTTCTGGCTCACTGCAGCACTTTGTACTATCACGGTCTCTGTAATAAATCAATGTATCTTTCCCCTGTCAGACTTGTCGGCCTGTGTCTGGAAGGCTGCCAACTCTTCTGTGCTGGTCTGTTCCTCTATGCACACTCCAGTGTGTGTTTTATTTACATAAGCCAGCAGCTTCTCTGCTATCTTATCAGTGATAGAAGAAAGCTGGATAAAAATCTTCCTCTGTTAGGCTGTGAAAGTAGCTGGCTGACACATACTGAGGAATTACAAACACAGGCAGAGCTGTCTGCAGGAAGCCTGTAATGTTCAGTGCATGAGAGAAGAAGGGGACAGAAGGTAAACACACAAATGATCTTTTGAGATTCAAAAGGAAAGCTGTATACAGCCTGCTTGTGTATGGATGTATTTTCTATGTGTGGACATATTGTGTGGACACATCAATCTACTTCCTGTTTTGGTGGCCATTTTGTTTGTTTATAAACAAACTTTTTAAAACTGTTTTTGACTACTTTTAATGCGGCGGGGAGCGGCGAAATTGTGACAGAGGGGAATAGGAGATGTCCCCTAGCACACTGGTATGTTTACTTTTGTGCGATTTTAACAATACAGATTCTCTTTAATAGTCGATGGTTCGTTTTTTGTAACGATCGTCGTTGGTAAAGATCGGGGAACGATCGTTACAAACGACTATAGTCGCATGTGTGTACGCACCTTAACCCTCAACATAAGGTGAAACGACACTGAAGGCTGAAGTGGTTAAAAGAAAATATAGCAGCCTCCATATCCATCTGGCTTCAGTTGTCCTGGGTGAAGCGAATGTTATGTAGTCCAAAAAAAGCTATTAAATACTTGATTCCATAAACACACGGGACTGAACAAAAACAACAACAAAAAAATAATTAAAAAGTCGGAGCTTCGTTGAGCTTAATTATCAAGTGTTGACCAGGAAAGGTGATAAATTCTACCAGTCGCCCCAGCAGAGCGATATCTGCCAAATAGCTTCGTACCGCACTGATCAGCGGGGGATGGTCGACGACGAGCAAACTATTCCAAACCAATGCTAGATTATGCAAATTTTTATGCAACATGGACTTCTCAAATCCCGCAAAAGGAGGAGCACGATTGGTCCATTTTCAAGCTGCAAATATTTGCATAATCCTGCATCAACTCAGAACTCTGTGCATCTCAGCGACTAACCCTACAGATCCATTTTTCAGACGGATTTGTACGGAAATGCGGTGGAAATCAAGTGGAGCGGGTGATCGATCGATCGCTAATAGGGATGCTAGAAATTTCCCAATTCCCAATCCGACGAAATCCCGAACAAATTCTGAATTTCTACAATTCCGAGTTTGCTCTTCAAAATCGCAAGTTATAGCGAATATATGTTCAAACTCACCATGAGATTAGGTTACCATTATGCTTAAAGGGAACCAGAGATGAACGATTCACACAAAATAAACTTATCGGTCGATAGCTTGTAAAGAATAAATGCTCTACCTGATAATTTCGCCACCCTGGTGTGCCTTTTTGAGTGTTTTTTATCCATTATTGCTCCATCCAATATGGCCGCCGGCTCATATCCCTTCTGCTTCCAGGTTATAAACTGTTCTGGATGTGCTGTCTAGCCTCTATGAGACTATGGACAAGCAGGGCTGCTACAGCCTTTCATCTGTGTGCTTTCAACTTTATTATTCTGGCATGCTGTGTGGCTGCCTGTAGGAAGTGTCTCTCATAGAAACGAAACTGCATACAGTAGATAAGGACAGGCTGCACACTGCACACAGATACACCTGTCTGTTTCAGAGCTTCTCTCTCGGCAGCAGCAGCCCCTCCCATGTCAACAGCTCTGAGTAGGAAATCTGAGCCAGGAGTGGGCAGGCTTGGGCTTGAAAAGACTCCACAGAAGAGTGACTCAGCTATAATGATTCCAGGTCAAACCTAGACTGAATCAGTCGGTGGATTCTTATCATAGTTGATAACAGATAGATTAGAATGAGAAGAATAAAACTAAAAGCAGGGTAGGTGTTTACTGTCATGTTCCCACTGATACATGTAATAAAATACATGAGGGTGCTTCGTCTCTGGTTCTCTTTAAAGAGACACTGAAGCGAAAAAAAAAATGATATAATGAATTGGTTGTGTGGTACAGATAATTGCTAGAACATTAGTAGCAAAGAAAATAGTCTCATTTTTATTTTCAGTTATATAGTGTCTTTTATAACATTGCATCGTTCTCTAATATTTGCAGTTTACACATTACTCAGCATTCTAAATGATTTTACAGAGCAGGCCAGTGAACTTTTGACCCGTCCTCTGCAGGAAAAAAAAAACCAATACAGTGCCAGACACTTGAGATAATAAGCTTCAGAAGACAGATCTCTCTGTGACTTTGAAAGTCGTGGAGCTCAGATGAGCTCTTTTGCATAGATAACAACTGGAGTTCCTTAACTCTTCCTGTACTGGAAACATTAGACTTATGTCTCTGCTCCTAATGTTTTATTTCTTAGCTGTACCACAGATACCAATCGTTATATCATATTTTTTTTCGCTTCACAGTGTCTCCTTAAAATGTTCATATTTGAATCAGTCATTTCCCATGAGCACGCTCATTTGACATTTTTCGCTATTGATGGAAAAGGCTCGCAAAAATCGAATAAAAAGTATCCTATACTTTATTCCAGATAATGTACTATGTGTGTGCCAAATTTCATTCAAATCCGTTCAGCCATTGCTGCGTGATCGAGTAACAAACATCCAAACTCTCGTTAGTATTAGTGAGATACAGTATCAGGATTTTAATATGGATGTTATTGGAGGATGAGAAAACGGCAAACATAAAAAAGCAAAAACAAAAGTAGCAGAAAGTAAACAGGGGGTAAAATAAAAATACATACACTGGGAATGGTAATGACTTGCATGTGATCGCCCTATGAGAGAAGAAAGGCAGAGAGATTACTACAGGAGAGCTCTACTGAGAGAGATGAGAGGAGACTCAAGACGACACAAGGGGGATGCGGTCATGTCCATCCTCACCCCCCAACTACAAGATGCTCATTGCATGGACTAGTGGGATAAATACAGATTATTTTACAGCTGTATCCAAAGTGCACTACATACTCATTTGCATTACAAAAACAGTTATCGCATATATTTTCTTTTCAAAAAGTGTGTCCGCTACTCCCACATATACCTGCAGTGTGCTGGGGTTTGAGCACAGTATATACAATTAAAGGAAAAGAAACCCCTAAAAAAATAGCACAATTAAAAATTGGGAAACATTTTTGATTTTTTGATTAGCACAGATGATATATTGAGATTGTCTTATCTTACACATTCACAATTCAATACTGAACCCGGGTTCATTCCGATTAGGGCTCGTGCACTGAGCCCTTTGAGCACTCTACAATTTCTAGATATTTATAGGAGGCTTTGGATATTCTATATCATGCATGGTTGCAATACTGTATTTCAGGCAGAGAATTGTATGGGTCTGTTTCCCAATTTTTAATTGTTTTTAAACCATGAATACTTTGTGAAGTGCATTGTTTGAAATCACAAACATATTTTTTGATATAATAAAGATGTATAGATTTTGATACTTTCTATAATTGTCCTGAGTGGTGCTATTTTTTAGGGCCCGTTTCCACTAGTGCGGTGCGAATCGCTGGGATTCCACCGCTGACAAAATCGCATGCGGATGAGATTCCGCATGCGATTTTTGCCGCGATTTCGCATAGGCAGGCTATCAGCGATTTTAACCATGTTACTGCCTGGCTCAATGTACATTAGTTTTAGTGCGAATTCGCACGCGAAATCGCGGCAAAAACGCATGTGCGATTTCCCCTATTAAATACATTGCCTGTGAATCGCCTGCATTCCACACGCAGGCGAATTCTGCAGGCCCTACCGTGCAGAAAAATCCTGCACAGAAAAACGCACCAAAAAACTGACAAGTGGAAACAGTCTCATCCACTTGTATTGGTTATGCGAATCCGCATGCAGACAACGCATGCGGATTCGCTCTAGTGGAAACATGCCCTTAGGGTTTTCTTTTCCTTTAATTGCATATATTTTCTTTAAAAATAAATTCTCTGCACTCCTACAAATACAAAGTTGCAAAGGTTATTTTTGTTTTCAAGTTAACTGGACAAAAGGCTTCCCTTTCCCTGAGCTGTGGTCACATGGTTATGCCTACAGTAAGCTGCACTCAGATGCATGCTGGGAGAGAAATTAAAGGGGCACTATGGCGATAAATTTAAAAATGTAGAATATGTGCAAACAAATAAGAAGTGCGTTTTTTCCCCCAGAGTAAAATGAGCCATACATTACATTTCTCCTATGTTGCTGTCACTTACAGTAGGTAGTAGAAATCTGACAGAAGCGACAGGTTTTGGACAAGTCCATCTCTTCATGGGGGATTCTCATTTCAGGATTTTATTCTTTATAAACATATTCCCTAAAAAGGATTTAAACAATGATGCTGGCCAGCTTCACTGGTTGCTACACAGTTTTTTGGCAGTTGGATGGAGCAGCTGCCATTCACTAAGTGCTTTTGAAAATAAATAAATCCCTGAGAATCCCTCATGAAGAGATGGACCAAGGGTCTGTTTCCAACACGCAGATTGGATGCAGAATGGCTGCAGAAAAACTGATTCCAATGATTGTCTATGGGAAAATCTGCATCATAAAAATCGCAGTTTTCTGCATCCAGAATCTGCATGTAGTGGAAACAGGCCCCAAGGGTCGGTTTCCACTACTAAATGATGCGAATGCGTCAGTGAAAAGAACAAAGAATAAAATTTCTTTTTTTTAATTTTTATTCATTTATACTTACCTGGGGCTTCCTCAAGCCCCATGAGCACCGTGGCCTCCCTTCGCTGTCCTCCTCAGCCCCTCCGTTAGGCCGATATGACTTCCGGTAATCCAGGCAGTCCCGGGCTTCTGCGCATGTGCGGGTCGGCCACACGTGCACCTCTCGCCGTGCTCCTGTCCCCAGGAGCGTACTGCGCAGAATGCTCCAGAGGATGGGAGCGTGGCGAGGCGCACAGAAGCCCTTGACTGGCGGTGACTGACCGGATTACCGGGAGTCATAGCGCCAGAAGGGAGGGGCTGAAGAGGATGGTGAGAGAAGCCACAGTACTTATGTGGCTGGAGGAAGCCCCATGCAAGTATAAATTAAAGTGTACCAGAGATGTACACTAGTGCTAAAGTGAACCTCCGGACTAAAAATCTACTCAGCAGAACTGAAAAGGCTTGGTGTTTCTTTAACAGTTTCACAGCATCAGAACTTTGTTTTTCTTACCAAATCATCATTTTTAGCTGCACAAAAGAAAACTGCCCGGGCATTTTTCCCCTGATGCTGTGCAAAGCATGATGGGATTTCTGATGTTTTTGTGCAAAATTATTTTGTAAAAATTTTGAATTTGAGATATGAAGCCTAGTGCGTGCAGCTGGGAGGGGTGATCAGGACACAGGACAGTTGGAACTGTGTCTCAAAAAAGATGGCTGCCCTCATGAAATCAAACATTTGCCTGTTCTTTTAAAACAGAGTGGGTAAGAGATTATATTTCCTATTTTAATTAACATAACTAATGTAACTTAATGACAGTGTGTTTGTTTAGGCTGTAGTTCCCCTTTAACATAAAAGTGGGAATCCTTAATAATTTTACTGTATTCTACTATATGTCACTACAGGGCCTCTTTCAGACAGCAGTGCAGAAATGTCAATGTGTTATGGCGCCGCTGACAGCGGTGTCGGGCCCAGCGTGCAGAGAGCCCCTCACGTGACACCAGCCGCGCCCCCGCCGTGTACAGCGCTTGGGACTGGGAAAGCCGCAGCGTCCCGTGGACTGTAAGCAGCAGAACGACAGCCGCCTCAGCAGCGCATGACAGCATGTGACAGCGACTGCAGCTGCCGGAATACAACACACAAGGCCAGCCCGATGACAGATTACACCCTGAATGAGGCTTTCCAAGGAAGCCTAGATCTCTGTTCCCAAAATACACCCACGCTCCTCTGCTTCAGCTTCCCAACGCCATCGAGAACTCGCCGACCACGTGAGCGCCAGATGGAATAACCGACAGCCTCTAAGCTTCCTTGCTCTGCAAATGCCATCAACTCCTGAAGGACACAGATCATTAAAGTGCACTCGTCCCCAACCTAAAGAGAAACAATAGATACTTGCCTAAGAAGAGGGAAGTGTTGGGATCCTCCGGCCTCAATTCACAAAGCGGTGCTAACCTACTTGGCACGCCTAAAGACTTTGGGCGTGTTAACCAGGGTGCTAAGTAGGTTAGCACCATTTTTTAAAATCACACTGCGTGCAAAGTCCCGCCTATAAGGTCGCATGGGGTGCGACTTTAACATCGCACCATGCGACGTTAAGGTCGCACCTCATGCGACCTTATAGGCGAATCGGGGGAGCCGTTTTCGTTGCACCGCGATGCGACGTTTAGCACGCACCACGATGTGCGTGTGCAAAGTTTTGCGCGTGGGACTTTGGGCACGAGTGCCATTTATCACGCCTAAACTAACTTTTTCACAAGCGTTCTAATACTTAGCACTGCTTTGTGAATCAAGTCCTTCAGATGCTTCCCACGTCTTCCTAACGGTAACGTAAAGCTGTCCCCCCTACAATCGGCACAAAATAAAAATTCCATCATGCTTGGTTAGTGCTACATTTGTGCCCATTTGTGCTGCTTTCATTTTGAAAATTGCAGCACTTATTTCCAAAACAATACCATCACCCAGCCCCTATAAAACAAACTACAGACATGGTATGGGTGGGTAGTGCTGTGCATGTGCTCATTTGTGCTATAAAAGTAATCTTTCTATCTTTTATAGTTTTTGAGATATTCACGTTTTTATAAAGGTCAAAAGTTCACTCTTCCTAATGCTGGGAATACACGGTTCGTTTTTGCCTTCGTTTAAACCTTCGTTTCGATTGTGCCTTTTGTCCTTTTCGATCCCGAAATAATCAGTCATACGGTTAATATCACCACCCACGGTTTCGTTTTTTTTTCCGATTCTGATGGTTTCGTTTTTCCAATGATCGAAGGCTGCAAAGAAACGAAACGAAACGAAAATCCCTTTTTACAGGGACGGACTAGCATAAACGAATATATAATCGATCTGAACAGCCATCAAGCCTACCAATGGCTCGATTAGATGGATAAAGAGAGATAATATCAAACATGTTCGATCACTAGTCGTTCGTTTTTGGGGTCTATTAATCGAAACTATAATGAGATTATGACTATTTTCACATACGTTTTCAACACTCGATTCGTTTACCGAACGAATCGAAGATTTAAACGAAGGCAAAAACGAACCGTGTATTCCCAGCATAATATGGAAGTCCTGCCATATTATACATGCTATTTTATGTTCGTCATTATACATGGATTAGCGAGCCTATTGGATCTACAGGGTGAACTATGTCACTATGGCTTGAGAACCTTTCCCCTGTATAACTTGCGTTCATTGGGAAGATAACTGTATTCATCCTGCTTGCTATTCTAATAGTACCTATGTTTTATATAATTCGCTACTGTAATTGTCTTTTCTTATTTCAATAAAAAAAAATGATTGATAAAAAAAGTTCACTCAGCCTTTGCAATGTTGTAGGTGGGCTGAGTGAACTTTTGACCTTTATAAAAACATGAATATCTCAAGAGCTATAAAAGATAGAAAGATGATTTTTGCAGCACAAATGAGCACATACACAGCACTACCCACCCATACCATTGCATGTCTGTAAGTAGTTGTATGGGGGCTGGGTGATGGTATTGTTTTGTAAATAGTAAGCGCTATTATCTTCAAAATGAAAGCAGCACGAATCTTAATTTTTGCAGAACAAATGGGCACAAGCTGAGCACTAACCAAACATGAAGGAATGTTTATTTGTTCCGATTGTAGGGGGTGGGTGGGGGGGGGGGGCAGCTTCACGGAGCTCTTCCTGGCCCCTACCACTGCTATGCAAGGACCTCCCGAACATACCAGACAGGAGCTTGCCAAAAAAGTCACACGGCCTCTCTCCTCTATATGCACGAGTGCGGACGTGCTGCTCCTGCACAAATATGGCAGTTTATGAGCGGCTGCATGCTACTGCGCACATGCATGTGAATATGGCCGTGCCTGCGCAGCACACAAGCGGCTTCGTGCTACTGCGCACGTTCAGGGGTTTCGCGCAGAAGCAGTATGGCTACGTTTGTGCATGAAGAGAGGCGCGGCTGTGATCACGATGGGAGTCCCAGGCAGCAGCGGTGGTCTCCAGAAGGAAAGCCTCTGGAGGATCTCATTTTTGGACGATAGTCTAGTTTAGGGGACCCAGCAGGAAACTTCATAGCGAACAGCTGTCCAACCACAGCATTCTCTAACACCACAAAGCATTGAGATTGGCCAAATAGTGTGGGCGTGGTTTACTATTAATGCCAATTTTTTTTACTTTAGGGCTCTCTTTAAAGTGTAGCAGAGACCTCGTACATTAAAGGTTTGATACTTACCCGGGGCTTCCTCCTGCCCCATAAGCTCGTCTGAGTCCCCCGGGATCAGCCCCAGTAACGGCTCAGTTGGGTCCAGTCTGGGACTTCTGTGTATGTGGAGTAGACCCGGACGTGACTGAGCTAGTTACCTGGGCTGATCGTGGTTGAACGGCAGGCCGCGGTAGGACGGCATAGGACTCAGATGAGCTTATAGGGCGGGAGGAAGCCCCAGGTGAGAATCAAATCTTTAATGTTCGAGGTCTCAGATTTCCTTTAACTAATAAATTAAAGAGGGGCTGTAACACCCCCCTCCCCCAGGGTATTTACCTCGGGAGGGGGAAGACTCTGGATCCTACTGAGGCTTCCCCCGTCCTCTTCTGTCCCTCGGTTCCAGCGCTGGCTCCCCCAAAAACACAGCCTGCAATATATACCTTCTCCAACTCCAATGCAGCTTTCCGATCGGGCTCAAGCAGAAATAGCTGAGCCCGATCAGAGCCGCTCTACTGCCACGTGCGAATTTCCTGCACAGTAGAGGGGACCCAATCAGGCTCTGCCATTTCTGTCTGATCCCGATCGGAAAGCTGCTACTGCGCTGGATCGTGTTAAGTAAATATTTATATCCCTTGCACTAGAAGCAAGGGACAGAGGATTCCCCCTCCCCAGGTGAGAAACCCCCAAGAAATGTTTTTCTTTTTACACATCCTCTTTTATCAAAATTAAAAAGTTGGCCCAAATTTAAGCCTCTCCTGGGCTTGTACAGGTGACAATAAGATCTCTTAAATCATATTTTTCTAGCTACAACGGTTATGAAAAGGCTAATCCAGCGCTTACCTTCTGAATGCCGCCATTTTCTTCCACCGGCGGAGGGAGTGGACTGGTGTTGTTGTTGGCGGCCGGCGGCTCGACGCTGTAGCTGCGGAAGCAGCAGAAGAGTGAGCTGAAGATGCTCCGGTTCCTCTGCTTTTTCAGGCTGATATTGCATTGTGACACTGCAAAACAAGAGGAACAGCACATGAGCAACACTAGAGGCTCCCTACATGAGATGCTGCAAAACAGAGGAACAGCACATAAGTAACACTAGAGACCCCACATAAGAGATGCTGCAAAACAAGAGGAACAGCACATGAGCAACACTAGAGGCCCCACACATGAGATGCTGCAAAACAAGAGGAACGGCACGAGTAACACTAGAGGCTCCACACATGAGATGCTGAAAAATAGAGGAACAGCACATAAGTAACACTAGAGGCTCCACACATGAGATGCTGCAAAACAGAGGAACAGCACATAAGTAACACTAGAGGCTCCACACATGAGATGCTGCAAAACAGAGGAACAGCATATAAGCAACACTAGACGCTCCACACATGAGATGCTGCAAAAGAGGAACAGCACATAAGTAACACTAGAGGCTCCACATAAGAGATGCTGCAAAACATGAGGAACAGCACATGAGCAACACTAGAGGCTCCACATATGAGATGCTGCAAAACATGAGGAAGAGCACATGAGCAACACGGGAGGCTCCATGTAAGAGATGCTGCAAAACAAGGGGAACAGCACATGAGCAACATGGGAGGCTCCCCTAATGAGATGCTGCAAAACAAGAGGAACAGCACATGAGCAGCACTAGAGGCTCCACATATGAGATGCTGCAAAACATGAGGAACAGCACATGAGCAACACTAGAGGCTCCACACATGAGATGCTGCAAAACAAGAGGAACAGCACATGAGCAGCACTAGAGGCTCCACATATGAGATGCTGCAAAACATGAGGAAGAGCACATGAGCAACACGGGAGGCTCCATGTAAGAGATGCTGCAAAACAAGGGGAACAGCACATGAGCAACATGGGAGGCTCCCCTAATGAGATGCTGCAAAACAAGAGGAACAGCACATGAGCAGCACTAGAGGCTCCACATATGAGATGCTGCAAAACATGAGGAACAGCACATGAGCAACACTAGAGGCTCCACACATGAGATGCTGCAAAACAAGAGGAACAGCACATGAGCAGCACTAGAGGCTCCACATATGAGATGCTGCAAAACATGAGGAACAGCACATGAGCAACACGGGAGGCTCCCCTAATGAGATGCAGATAATGAGTTAAAGGGACTCTGAGCAGTGTAGTAACTATGGAAAGATGCCTACCATTTTGAAGCTCTCTTTCTCCTCTTTTCTAATGATCTATAAATCGCCACCCTACGCCTTTTACTTTGTTATTTTTGCAATCGAAATCGCGGCCGCCATCTTGTATTCCTTATTCAGCATTGTATTATGCAGGACGACACTTTCCCCAGTGTCGGCAGCTCCATTCAGTGCAATGCAATGAAATACATCATGCCGGTAGGCGTGAGGATATAATTAATCAGTTGTGGGTATGCTTAAAGAGACTCTGAAGCAAGAATAAATCTCGCTTCAGAACTCATAGTTAGCAGGGGCACGCGTGCCCCTGCTAAACCGCCGCATACGCGCCGCTCAACGGGGGTCCCTTCACCCCCAAACCCCCCACTGCGACACTTGGTCGCAGGCTTGGTCGCTCCTGGAGGCAGGGCTAACGGCTGCAGCCCTGCCTCCATTCGCGTCTATCAGCCGCGCATCGCCGCCTCTCCCCCGCCCCTCTCAGTGAAGTAAGACTGAGAGGGGCGGGGGAGAGGCGGAGATACGCGCTGACAGACGTGTGTGGGGCAGGGCTGCGGCGGTTAGCCCTGCCACAACCAGGAAGCGCTCCCCCGCTGCACCGAGGGGATTTGGGGGTCAAGGGAGCGTGCCCCTGCTATATATGAGGTCTGAAGCGAGATTTATTCTCGCTTCAGACTCTCTTTAAAGGCATACCCACAGGCACTGCTCGGAGTCCCTTTAAATGGACAAAGCCAGGAGAAAGAAAATCTCACCGACCAATCAACAAGCAGGACCTTCAATGAGATCCTGGTCACTATTTGTCTATATTAAAAAAAATATAAAGATATGTATCCCAAAGCATTATATAACACTGTGAATGCAAGATGCCCGAATGAGCTTGTATGTTCTCTCTGGGTTTTCTCCAGGCATTGCCGTTTCCTTCCACAGCAAAAACTGGCTTCCCCACATTGGCCCAGTGATAGGAATAGCAGACTGACTATATGGCAGCAGCGTTGGACTATTTGTCCTATAGAGGACTCTGTAGGGTGCCGCGGTCCAATCAGAAGCTGCGTACAATTTGCACACCTACTTACATCTCACCGACAACCTCTACCAAAACCATTCCAAGGACTAGAGGCCTGAAAACCGCCCACAAATAACCCAGGAATTTAATTGCAGCCACACTACCCTTATTAATCCACTAGGTGGCAGTGCTGCTGTGCACTACACAGCCACAGTGGCTGTGTATAGCTATAAAAAGGGGACTAAGCACACAGCACATATATAAAAATGTAATTACTCACAATTACTGTTTCACTAAAGGTCTCTGGCATTTCTGTCTTATTTATTGTTATTTCCAGCTGGATTGGAACACAGCAGCGAGCGGAAACAGGAAGGAAAGCGGACACTAGCTGATGGGAGAGAGAACTGATAGAGGCTCAGCAGGCCTTGCGATGACACCCCACAGGGAGGCGCTGTGTCTCTCCTCTCTATAATGTACGGGGAAGGGAGGTCACAGAAGTCTCCCCCAAGCAAGCAGGCATACTCGCTGCTAATGCGCAGACATGACTGGAGCCCTCTTGGGACGCACACACCCCTGCCAGACAAGCTTACTGGCACTTTCAGCACAGGAAAACAAAAGTTTGCTTTCTTAAAGCAGAAGGTATTTGCAATAATTCAGGTTGGAGTGAGCTCTGAGATGTCTCCCACAATGCACCACTGCTGAATATGCAAATCACCCATTGTTGTCTGCATTTTTGTATAGATCCTTTCCAGGGATTGCTTTTGTATAGAATACATTAAATACTGAAAATCCCCCATGCAGAAATGGACTAGTCCAAAACCTGTCAGTTCCATCAGATTTCTACTAACTACTGCAAGTGACAGCAACATAGGAGGAACGTCATTAACGGCTCATGTTACTCTGGAAGAGACATACTTCTGATTTGTATGTGTTTACATGTATTGTACAGGAAATCCAGTGAAAATAATGTACTAAAAAAGTGCTTCATTTTTTACAATAATTATGTATAAATGATTTAGTCAGTGTTTGACCATTGTAAAATCTTTCCTCTCCCTGATTTACATTCTGACATTTATCACATGGTGACATTTTTAGTGTTGGCAGGTGATGTCGCTGCTGCTTGCTTTTTTGGCAGTTGGAAACAGCTGTAAACAGCTATTTCCCACGATGCAGCCAGGTTCACAGACAGGAAACTGCCAAAAGTACGTACGTTTCTTGTGGGAGGGGTTTCACCACAATATCAGCCATACAGCGCCCCCTGATGGTCTGTTTGTGAAAAGGAATAGATTTCTCATGTAAAAGGGGGTATCAGCTACTGATTGGGATAAAGTTCAATTCTTGGTCGGAGTTTCTCTTTAAGTACAGTGGAGGAAATAATTATTTGACCCCTCACTGATTTTGTAAGTTTGTCCAATGACAAAGAAATGAAAAGTCTCAGAACAGTATCATTTCAATGGTAGGTTTATTTTAACAGTGGCAGATAGCACATCAAAAGGAAAATCGAAAAAATAACCTTAAATAAAAGATAGCAACTGATTTGCATTTCATTGAGTGAAATAAGTTTTTGAACCCCTACCAACCATTAAGAGTTCTGGCTCCCACAGAGTGGTTAGACACTTCTACTCAATTAGTCACCCTCATTAAGGACACCTGTCTTAACTAGTCACCTGTATAAAAGACACCTGTCCACAGAATCAATCAATCAAGCAGACTCCAAACTCTCCAACATGGGAAAGACCAAAGAGCTGTCCAAGGATGTCAGAGACAAAATTGTAGACCTGCACAAGGCTGGAATGTTCTACAAAACCATTAGCAAGAAGCTGGGAGAGAAGGTGACAACTGTTGGTGCGATTGTTCGAAAATGGAAGGAGCACAAAATGACCATCAATCGACCTCGCTCTGCGGCTCCACGCAAGATCTCACCTCGTGGGGTGTCAATGGTTCTGAGAAAGGTGAAAAAGCATCCTAGAACTACACGGGAGGAGTTAGTGAATGACCTCAAATTAGCAGGGACCACAGTCACCAAGAAAACCATTGGAAACACATTAAACCGCAATGGATTAAAATCTGCAGGGCTCGCAAGGTCCCCCTGCTCAAGAAGGCACATGTGCAGGCCCGTCTGAAGTTTGCCAATGAACACCTGAATGATTCTGTGAGTGACTGGGAGAAGGTGCTGTGGTCTGATGAGACCAAAATAGAGCTCTTTGGCATTAACTCAACTCGCTGTGTTTGGAGGAAGAAAAATGCTGCCTATGACCCCCAAAACACCGTCCCCACAGTCAAGCATGGGGGTGGAAACATTTTGCTTTGGGGGTGTTTTTCTGCTAAGGGCACAGGACAACTTAATCGCATTAACGGGAAAATGGACGGAGCCATGTACCGTGAAATCCTGAACGACAACCTCCTTCCCTCTGCCAGGAAACTGAAAATGGGTCGTGGATGGGTGTTCCAGCACGACAATGACCCAAAACATACAGCAAAGGCAACAAAGGAGTGGCTCAAGAAGAAGCACATTAAGGTCATGGAGTGGCCTAGTCAGTCTCTGGACCTTAATCCAATAGAAAACCTATGGAGGGAGCTCAAGCTCAGAGTTGCACAGAGACAGCCTTAAAACCTTAGGGATTTAGAGATGATCTGCAAAGAGGAGTGGACCAACATTCCTCCTAAAATGTGCGCAAACTTGGTCATCAATTACAAGAAACGTTTAACCTCTGTGCTTGCAAACAAGGGTTTTTCCACTAAGTATTAAGTCTTTTATTGTTAGAGGGTTCAAAAACTTATTTCACTCAATGAAATGCAAATCAGTTGCTATCTTTTATTGAACGTTATTTTTTCAATTTTCCTTTTGATGTGCTATCTGCCACTGTTAAAATAAACCTACCATTGAAATGATACTGTTCTGAGACTTTTCATTTCTTTGTCATTGAACAAACTTACAAAATCAGTGAGGGGTCAAATAATTATTTCCTCCACTGTATATATCAATGAAGGTGCAGTTTACATTGTGCCAGTTCTAGAGCTATGCATTTCATATAAACACAGTGAATTGTACAGAACAAGCCCATGAACGCTCATTGCTTTATAAGGGGTCGCTTCCACTTCTGCCATTGCAGTGCACAACACACGCATACTTTTAAAGTGAACCTGAACTCTTGCACAGGACAGAAGGAAAACAGAGAAATCCACCCTGTATGTATTTAGAGATTATAGCTTCTCTCATTCCCCTCTATCTGTGACTAATCACAACTGTAATTTGATCTCTCAGATGTCTCAGAGCAGCTAATTTATAAACAGGATGTTAACCCTATGTCTGCTTCCATGAAAGCAGGAAGTAGACACACTGCGGACTGGAGGATCATCGGGCACAAGGAGGCTGCGGGGGACTGGAGGATCGTTCAGTGACGGCGCGGGCACAGGGAGGCTGCAGGGGACTGGAGGATCATTCAGTGACGGTGCGGGCACAAGGAGGCTGCAGGGGACTGGAGGATCATTCAGTGACGGCGCAGGCACAGGGAGGCTGCAGGGGACTGGAGGATCGTTCAGTGACAGCGCGGGCACAAGGAGGCTGCAGGGGACTGGAGGATCGTTCAGTGACAGCGCAGGCACAAGGAGGCTGCAGGGGACTGGAGGATCGTTCAGTGACGGCGCGGGCACAGGGAGGCTGCAGGGGACTGGAGGATTGTTCAGTGACGGCGTAGGCACAAGGAGGCTGCAGGGGACTGGAGGATGGTTCAGTGACAGCACAGGCACAGGGAGGCTGCAGGGGACTGGAGGATCATTCAGTGACGGCGCGGGCACAAGGAGGCTGCAGGGGACTGGAGGATAGTTCAGTGACAGCGCAGGCACAGGGAGGCTGCAGGGGACTGGAGGATCCTTCAGTGACAGCACAGGCACAGGGAGGCTGCAGGGGACTGGAGGATCGTTCAGTGACGGCGCGGGCACAGGGAGGCTGCAGGGGACTGGAGGATTGTTCAGTGACGGTGCGGGCACAAGGAGGCTGCAGGGGACTGGAGGATTGTTCAGTGACGGTGCGGGCACAAGGAAGCTACAGGGGACTGGAGGATCGTTCAGTGATGGCGCGGGCACAAGGAAGCTGCAGGGGACTGAAGGATCGTTCAGTGACGCCGTGGGCACAGGGAGGCTGCAGGGGACTGGAGGATCCTTCAGTGACAGCACAGGCACAGGGCGGCTGCAGGGGGCTGGAGGATCGTTCAGAGATGGCGCAGGCACAAGGAGGATGCAGGAGACTGGAGGATCGTCCAGTGACAGCGCAGGCACAGGGAGGCTGCAGGGGACTGGAAGATCGTTTAGTGACGGCACGGGCAGAGGGAGGCTGCAGGGGACTGGAGGATTGTTCAGTGACGGCACGGGCACAGGGAGGCTGCAGGGGACTGGAGGATCATTCAGTGACGGCGCGTGCACAGGGCGGCTGCAGAGGAATGGATGATCGTCCAGTGACGGCACGGGCACAAGGAAGCTGCAGGGGACTGGAGGATCGTTCAGAGACAGCGCGAGCACAGAGAGGCTGCAGGGGACTGGAGGATCATTCAGTGACGTCGTGAGCACAGGGAGGCTGCAGGGGACTGAAGGATCGTTCAGTGACGCCGTGGGCACAGGGCGGCTGCAGGGGGCTGGAGGATCGTCCAGTGATGGCGCGTGCACAGGGCGGCTGCAGGGGGCTGGAGGATCGTCCAGTGATGGCGCGGGCACAAAGAGGCTGCAGGGTACTGGAGGATCGTTCAGAGATGGCGCAGGCACAAGGAGGATGCAGGGGACTGGAGGATCGTTCAGTGACGGTGCGGGCACAAGGAGGCTGCAGGGCACTGGAGGATCATTCAGAGACGTCGCGAGCACAGGGAGGCTGCAGGGGACTGGAGGATTGTTCAGTGATGGTGCGGGCACAAAGAGGCTGCAGGGGACTGGAGGATCCTTCAGTGACGGCGCAGGCACAGGGAGGCTGCAGGGGACTGGAGGATCCTTCAGTGACGGCGCAGGCACAGGGCGGCTGCAGGGGGATGGAGGATCGTCCAGTGATGGCGCGGGCACAGGGCGGCTGCAGGGGGATGGAGGATCGTCCAGTGATGGCGCGGGCACAGGGAGGCTGCAGGGGGCTGGAGGATCGTTCAGAGATGGCGCAGGCACAAGGAGGATGCAGGGGACTGGAGGATCTTTCAGTGATGGAGCTGGCACAGGGCGGCTGCAGGGGACTGGATGATTGTGGAGTGACAGTGCAGGCACAGGGCGGCTGCAGGGGACTGGAGGATCGTTCAGTGACGGCGCTGGCACAAGGAGGCTGCAGGGGACTGGAGGATCATTCAGTGACGGCGCAGGCACAAGGAGGCTGCAGGGGACTGGAGGATCATTCAGTGACGGCACAGGGAGGCTGAAGGGGACTGAAGGATCGCTCAGTGACGGCGCGGGCAGAGGGCGACTGCAGGGGACTGGAGGATCATTCAGTGACGGCGCTGGCACAGGGAGGCTGCAGGGGACTGGAGGATCATTCAGTGACGGCGCAGGCACAAGGAGGCTGCAGGGGACTGGAGGATCGTTCAGTGACGGCACAGGGTGGCTGCAGGGGGCTGGAGGACCGCTCAGTGACGGCGCGGGCACAAGGAGGCTGCAGGGGACTGGAGGATCATTCAGTGATGGCGCGGGCACAGGGAGGCTGCAGGGGACTGGAGGATCATTCAGTGACAGCGCAGGCACAGGGAGGCTGCAGGGGACTGGAGGATCGTTCAGTGACAGCGCAGGCACAAGGAGGCTGCAGGGGACCGGAGGATCGTCCAGTGACAGCGCAGGCACAAGGAGGCTGCAGGGGACTGGAGGATCATTCAGTGACGGTGCGGGCACAGGGCGGCTGCAGAGGACTGGAGGATCGCTCAGTGACGGTGCAGGCACAGGGAGGCTGCAGGGGACTAGAGGATCGCTCAGTGATGGTGCAGGCACAGGGAGGCTGCAGGGGACTGGAGGATCGTTCAGTCACGGCGCAGGCACAAGGAGGCTACAGGGGACTGGAGGATCGTTCAGTGACGGCGCAGGACAGGGCGGCTGCAGGGGACTGGAGGATCGTTCAGTGATGGCGCTGGCACAAGGAGGCTGCAGGGGACTGGAGGATCATTCAGTGACGGCCCAGGCACAGGGAGGCTGCAGGGGACTGGAGGATCGTTCAGTGACAGCGCAGGCACAAGGAGGCTGCAGGGGACTAGAGGATCATTCAGTGACGGCGCGGGCACATGGAGGCTGCAGGGGACTGGAGGATAGTTCAGTGACAGCGCAGGCACAGGGAGGCTGCAGGGGACTGGAGGATCATTCAGTGACGTCGCGAGCACAGGGAGGCTGCAGTGGACTGGAGGATCGTTCAGTGACAGCGCAGGCACAGGGAGGCTGCAGGGGAGTGGAGGATCATTCAGTGACGTCGCGAGCACAGGGAGGCTGCAGTGGACTGGAGGATCGTTCAGTGACGGTGCTGGCACAGGGAGGCTGCAAGGGACTGGAGGATCGTTCAGTGATGGTGCAGGCACAAGGAGGTTGCAGGGGACTGGAGGATCGTTCAGTGACGGCGCAGGCACAGGGAGGCTGCAGGGGACTGGAGGATCGTTCAGTGACGGCGCTGGCACAAGGAGGCTGCAGAGGACTGGAGGATCGCTCAGTGACGGCGCAGGCACAGGGAGGCTGCAGGGGACTAGAGGATCATTCAGTGACGGTGCTGGCACAGGGCGGCTGCAGAGGACTGGAGGATCGCTCAGTGACCGCGCAGGCACAAGGAGGCTGCAGGGGACTAGAGGATCATTCAGTGACGGCGCAGGCACAGGGAGGCTGCAGGGGACTGAAGGATCGTCCAGTGACAGCGCAGGCACAGGGAGGCTGCAGGGGACTAGAGGATCGTTCAGTGACAGCGCAGGCACAAGGAGGCTGCAGGGGACTAGAGGATCATTCAGTGACGGCGCAGGCACAGGGAGGCTGCAGGGGACTGGAGGATCGTTCAGTGACGGCGCAGGCACAGGGCGGCTGCAGAGGACTGGAGGATCGTTCAGTGACCGCGCAGGACAGGGAGGCTGCAGGGGACCGGAGGATCGTTCAGTGACGGCGCAGGCACAAGGAGGCTGCAGGTGACTGGAGGATCATTCAGTGACGGCGCTGGCACAGGGCGGCTGCAGAGGACTGGAGGATCGCTCAGTGACGGCGCAGGACAGGGAGGCTGCAGGGGACTGGAGGATCGTTCAGTGACCGCGCAGGACAGGGAGGCTGCAGGGGACCGGAGGATCGTTCAGTGACGGCGCAGGCACAAGGAAGGCTGCAGGGGACTGGAGGATCGCTCAGTGACGGCGCTGGCACAGGGAGGCTGCAGGGGACTGGAGGATCGTTCAGTGACGGCGCAGGCACAAGGAGGCTGCAGGGGACTGGAGGATTGCTCAGTGACGGCGCTGGCCGCAGTGACTTTGCCATAGGCCGGGGTTGTTCCGTTAGCTGACTTTAGCTCAGCGACAGGGAAGCAAAGTGACATGAGGCAGATGAGACGGATCAGCCGTGACTCCCTACGTGACAGATGTGAATAGGTTTCCGGTTCGATCGGTTGAGAAAAGTATCTTTAAATTTTCATCACAACAAATAACATCTGCTCTGCATATCGCGTAAGGACAGGACTGCAATGCACGAGCACCTTGTAAACAGGACCCAACAATGAGAGGCGTATCTAAAGCAACACAGGCCAACTTGGTGACAGTGAGATCCGCAGGTTTGTATCAATGGACTGAGCTCGGGAAAGACAGAAGCGCTTCCTAAGAAGAGAAGGAAGGATCAGGAAAAAAAGGATGACAAAAGCCCCCCCCCCCCCCCCCCCCCAGTGCTGCGATACTTCAGGAGCCGGTCACTGCCTGGAAACAAAAGTCTCCGTTGCCCCACTTGAGCGGCTGCCAACATGTTCAGCGCGCGGCATAGCCGGGACAGGAAATGGTATCCGGCGTGTGCATGCGCGGCATTCCTTTCCCCCGTTCCCAAGGGCCCGGCCAACAAACAACCCTTTCTTCTACGCCGCGGCCGAGAGAAATGTCAGAAATGTGCCGCTATGGAGAGATTCTCCATGGCTCTGATCGTACACAGCGCTGTGGGCACCGGAGGGTTAAAAGGCTGCACCTCTCGTGACCATTACAGCTGCGCGGAAGAACCGCATCCCGATATGATGATAAACGGACGTCTTAAAGAGACTCTGTAACAATTTTTTCAGCCTTAGTTCTTCTATCCTATGAATTCCTATGCCTGTTCTAATCTGCTCTGGCTTACTGCAGTCTTTCCTAACTGCACTGTCTCTGTAATAAATCAATGTATCTTTCCTCTGTCCTGTTTGTCGGGCTAAGGCTTTAATTGTGCGGAATGTGCAGGGCTGCTTGTGATTGGTAGAAGCGATACACACCCTCTGCAGGCCCCCTGCACACTCTGAATGACTCACACACTATGCTTAGCTGAGCCTATTAGAAGCTGGTTAGTTTGTTTGTAAACACTGCCTAAAACTGTTAATTACAAGCCAGGATTGCAGCAGGGAGTGGCAGAAACAGCACAGAGGGGCACAGGAGAAAATAATGAATAGAATGGTATGCTTTTTATTCAAAGAATATTAGAGTACAGATTCTCTTTAAAGAGGAACTGTACTAAAAGCAACATCATTAAAGGATACCAGAGGTGACATGTGACATGATGAGATAGACATGTGTATGTACAGTGCCTAATACACAAATGCTGTGTTCCTTTTTTTCTTTCTCTGCCTGAAAGAGTTAAATATCAGGTATGTAAGTGGCTGACTCAGTCCTGACTCAGACAGGAAGTGACTACAGTGTGACCCTCATTGATAAGAAATTCCACCTATAAAACACTTTCCTAGCAGAAAATGGCTTCTGAAAGCAGGAAAGAGATAAAAAGGGGAGTTTCTTATCAGTGAGAGTCACACTGTAGTCACTTCCTGTCCGAGTCAGGACTGAGTCAGCCACTTACATACCTGATATTTAACTCTTTCAGGCAGAGAAAGAAAAAAAGGAACGCGGCATAGTTATTTGTGTGCTTGGCACTGTACATACACATGTCTCATCATGTCACATGTCACTTCGGGTATCCTTTAATAATACTTCTTACAATATTAATTTTTAAATTATTTAATAAATGCTTGCCCATTGTTCTTTAGGCAAAAACAATATACTGTATATTATCTCTATTCTATTCCCAAAACAAGACCCATCCAGCTTTTCTCCTCCCAGCCTGGAACAGAATAAGCTGCCAGCCTGGGAGTCCAGCAGCTTGTCTGTACAACAATCGGAGACAAACCTTTCAGGCAATAAAAATGTAAAATTTGCACATAGCTTAAAAAGAATAACTATAGTGATTTTTTTTCTTTTTACAATATTTACTTATAGATTACTTAGTCAGGGTTTGCCCATTGTAAAATTTCTCCTCTCCCTGATTTACCTTCTGAAATTTATCACTGCTGGTGACATCTTTAGTCCTGTCAGGTGATCTGTACGGAATGTTCATTACTGAGAGTTCTATGAACAGAGGGAGATGCTGCTTGCTTGGCAGTTGTAAACCGTTATTTCCCACAACGCAACGAGGTTCACAGACAGGAAACTGTAAGGACCATGGCCCAGACATCACACTGTGGGAGGGGTTTCTCCACAATATCAGCCATACAGAGCCCCCTGATGATCTATTTGAGAGAATATTTCTTGTGGGAAAGGGACAGCTACTGACTGGAATGAGGTTCAATCATGGGTTAAAGTTCCTCTGTAGCAGACATATTTACACTCACTGTACACACACACACACACACACACACACACACACACACACACAGTATACACACACACATACACACACACATACTATACACACACTATACACACTGTACACACACTATACACACTGTACACACACATACACACTGTACACACACATACACACTGTATACACACACACACATACACACTGTATACACACACACACACACACACACACTGTATACACACACACACACACACACACACAATACACACTGTACACACACACACACACACACACACACAATACACACTGTACACACACACACACACTGTACACACACACACACACTGTACACACACACACACACTGTACACACACACACACTGTACACACACTGTACACACACACACACAGTACACACACACACACACACAGTGTACACACACACACACACACACACACAGTACACACACACACACACACACACTTTCATAATGTCACAGCTTTCCCATACTCTATTTCTGCTGCCTACATGGGAGCCACCCTCTTCCCTAGGAGGTCAGCACTATGCCCGGTAGCTTGGTAAAATCCTGTGCACTCTCCCCGCACACAGTGATCTCACGGTGTTCCTTGAAGCAAGGTGTGTCGCCGCGTTCATTGTTTGACAGTCAGGAAGCATTCTCACATACGGCTGCAAATTCCAAAATTTGCTTTTCCGCGTGGGCAATTCTGCATTTGGGCCCTTTTCCACTAGGAAATGTGATTGCAGGTGCAATCGTGCTGCCATTGTTTTACCTTCCGTGACCACAATTTGGTCCTGATCCATCGTAAGTACACCAAGATTTCTGACAGAAAAAAAAATACCCTTGGTGGAACAACTGTTTAAATTGCCAAATTTGCCACAGACACACACCCATCTTCCTGGAGAGGTCAGCACTATGCCCAGTAGCGTGGTAAAATCCTGTGCATTCTGGGGAGCATTTGACGACCTATTAAACTTTCGTGGGTTTTGATTGGTCCGTTTTCAAGCTGCATATATTTGCATACAACATTGACATAATCCTGCATCATTGACCACTCCTAGTCGAATGTGATGCCACTGAAATACATCAGATGTGTGACAAAAGTACAAAATCGCAATTCCTAACGACGCACATACATGTTAATAATTGTGAACGGCCCCTTAGTGCTGGGACCCACCAGGCGGCCTTTGGCAGCCCTTGCCGATTGGAAAAGCTCTTGGCCTGTGGATCCTGATGAGCGGTGCGATTATAACCCTGCTTTCAGCAGTTTGGCAGCAGTGCCTGAGCCATCGCGTCAGTGGCTGCTTAAATGAACTTAAAAAAACAACTGGTTAAACAGAGGAGGCAGCGGTGGTCTTACCCCCTCCAAACAGACACAGGCAAGGACTGCGATTCAGACAGTCAACAATTTATTCGGAACTCCAAAAAACAATGCAACGCGTTTCACGGGCCATACATCCCGCTTCCTCAGGCAAAATACAGTAGGAGTCACAGCATCTGTATTATATCAGCGAGCTCGGCGCCTCTGTTGGCCCGTGAAACGCGTTGCATTGTTTTTTGGAGTTCCGAATAAATTGTTGACTGTCTGAATCGCAGTCCTTGCCTGTGTCTGTTTGGAGGGGGTAAGACCACCGCTGCCTCCTCTGTTTAACCAGTTGGTTTTTTAAGTTCATTTAATTACCTTTGATTCTTTTGGCGCCTCTGTATCTTGTACACTACATTGAGTCCACCCTGGGTGGAGGGTTGTTACCTTATTTTCCTGTCTACAGAGAGCGACTTTTTATTCCTGAGTGGGGTCAGGATTGTTCTCCCCACCTGCCTATACAGTGGTTGCCTATTGGTAACCCTGGTTTGTAAGTATCATTTTAACTTCTCATTTATTTTGTTGTCCCCAAGACGAATTACACTATTGGGGCTTTTGGTGTCCCTCTGCGTTATCAGTGGCTGCGGTAGCCAAATTGCAATCGTATCGGGAAACCGTAATGCTGTTGTGATTAAGCAAATTGCGGCCACTTCTTCCGCAAAGCGCTTGCAGTGGGTCCCAGTCCTGAGAGGACATGTTGCGGCTGTTGTCTGAAAGCTGTGACAATCAAAGCTACTTGTCTAAACTCTGAAATCTACAAGACTTGTGTCACATAGAAGAGCCAACATATCAGCCCGTTTACTGTAGTTTTGTCCACTTCTCAAAGGACAGAACATTATTGTATACAGGAAGTATGTCTGTAAGTGTCTGTATCTCCTAATCAGGGAACTTGATGTCTAGGACAAACCGGGACACTGGAATGAGGGACATGGTGACCACAAGAAAGCAGGCAGAACATCTTGGACACTGTGGTCATCTTTCTATAAATTACTTTCATGGATTGTCTCTTTAGAAATAAAAGGCCATGCTGAGAACCCCCCATGAATAGATGAACTAGTCCAAAACCTGTCGGTTCTGTCAGATTTCTACTGCCTACTGTAAGTGACAGCAAGATAGGAAAAAATTAAATTTATGGCTCATTTTACTCCGGAAGAAACATACTTTTTATTTGTATGCGTTTACATGCATTTTAAAATTTTACAATTTTCAGGATAGTGGTCTTTTAACGTCTGATTTATGCTGAATCTCAACTTTTTGAGTCGGTGTCGTAGGAAGCAAGTCCACCACTACCTCCTATTTTTAACCTGTTTTGGGTATATTTTAGTGCCTTTGTTTCCGGTCACTCACATATCACTAGTCAACTCTTGGTGGAGGGGTGCTACCCCCCTTTTTTTGTTTGTTATGCAACATCTATGGAGAGTGACATCTTAACCTGAGTGGGGTGAGGTCTAACCTCCCCACCTACCTACACAGTGGTTACCAGTGGTAGTCCACCTTTGTATTATTTCACTACGTGCAACATAGGAGATTGACTAAACAGACTACACAATCAGGAGCTCTTGATTGTCTCCCTTTTGTTTTATAAGTTCACCTCAGACTGGATCACTTTTAGAAGGTCCTCCAAGCGGTGTAGGCCGGAGTTTAGTGACATACGAGCAGCCGGAAACTCTACACCAGCCGCTCTAAAGGGCGGAATCTTGGCTCTGGAGTTGGCACTAATGAAGAAAGTGAGAAGAAGTGGGTGGAAGTCTGGGCACTTGCCATAAGGCTATTTAAAAGTAAGTCAGCGGAACCGGGACAAACCAACATCTGCCCACGCTGGGTCAGGAAGGACGCTCGGCTTATAGTGAGCAGGATGTGGGACTTATAGGAAAGTATTGAGCTGAGACCAGGATAGTCTCATGAAGAGTACAGCTCTCTCACTTATTCAACCAGCCCAAGGAAAGAAATCCTGAAACTGCAATTCGATAAAATCCTCAGCCCACCAAACTATGAAATGATTAGAAAACTGTAGGGCCTATATTTTATGGCCAGATATACTGATCTCCAGAAATTAATAATTTTCAACCCCTCCTTCCTCCAGCTGATGCAAACGTTGACACTCCCTTCTCCCCCCAAAGTCCCACCTTAGGGATGACATCACTACAGGGCTTCTGTCTGGTCCCATTTTAGCCTCGGGAGTGTCATTGCAGCAACCCAGTCTCTTGGGTTGAAATTACGCCCCAAGCCACTAGAGGGACAGCATTACTGTTACAGTCATGGAACACCACCCACAGGGGGCTAGTCTAGTTGCCGGAACCCACAGCCACTTCCTAATTAAGGCAATTTGGTCGCAAACACTAATTTGAAGGATATCCCAGCAGGAAACACCTTCCATAGTGAAGGTCGCGGGCGAGGGTCCTTGTGTGTGATTTTAGCGTTCATGTTTCCTGCAGGGCCCCACCCCCCATTTCTTACAAATTAGTGGACGCTACCAAGTAGTGAGCAGCAGTTGGTCCGTGAGGTTTTCTGAACTAGACAAGCACCACCCACAGTATATCACGTGGGGGGTTGTTTTTTGGCAGAGGGCAATGCAACAGACGGTTATGAGGGTGTGTGGTCAGGGCAACACTGACTAGACCTGAACTAGCTCAGTTACTTTTTCCCCATGGACTGTCATGCTGGATGGTACGGGACACAAGACCTTTAAAGTGAAGACCCTCAGATGGCAGAATGGTAAAAAAAAATAAAAATAATAATAAGTAAAAAAAATAAAAAAAGTTAAAAAAATTAAGGAAAAGCATGCAAATGGCTTTAAAATAAAGGTCTGCTTTGAACCTAGCACAAGTACAGGTATCCATCAAGATAGTTATCATTAAATAATCCAAACAGAACTAATGGCTATTGTTTATGTTTATATTTTACTGAACAGGTCTTAGTGCATAATGCCATGTGGGACCACTGAGAGGGGCGGGGCCACAACACACAACTGAATCAGCCGAGTCGGCCAGATGGACAAAATGAGCTGACAAAAAAAAAAAAAGGGGTGTTTTTTACGTGCTGTGCACTCAGTACTCAGGGTGTTAACCAAAAGCGGTAATCTGCCATGAGAGTGAGCGCTGGAGGAGTGGCCTGGCGCTAGAGGGGTGGGCAGATAAGTAACAGTAAGAGGCAAAACACGCGCCCCCTTATCTCTGAGGACCACTATGGTTGCTACTGTGGTTCCTATATCACCAAGTGTGACCTACATAAGACAAAGACAAGACAAATAACATTTATATTGCGCTTTTCTCCTTGCGGACTCAAAGCGCCAGAGCAGAGCAGCAGCCACTAGGGCGCGCTCTATTGGCAGTAGCAGTGTAAGGGAGACTTGCCAAAGGTCTCCTACTGAATTAGTGCTGGCTTACTGAACAGGCAGAGCCGAGATTTGAACCCTGGTCTCCTGTGTCAGAGGCAGAGCCCTTAACCATTACACCATCAGCCAACTGCATACTGGTTATCTGACACCATAAATAAAACTTAAACATTACCATGGCCAACAGCAGCATGCTAATTAGACCAGGGCTGTGGAGTTGGAATAATTTTGGGTACCTGGAGTCTGAGTGGTTTCATAAAGGGAGGAGACGGAGGATTTTTGTACCAACTCCGCAGCCCTGGTAAGTATTAAGGTGGCCACTATCAATCCAATTTCTTGTGAAAAATCGCTTGAGCCATCAGAAAATTCTGATTGGAAGAAAAAAAGGTTCACTACACCATCAACGAACCAATCTTTGCTTCCTATTTATCACAACCAAAAAGACAATCCAAATTTTTTGTCAAACATCCAATCGGATGACTATTTTTATAATTGTTTGTAACTGATTGTGCCCATCAAAATAGACTATTTACAACCAATCTGATCAAAATCTCTGATCGCTCAATCGATTTTTCGCTAGAAATTGGACAGTTAGTGGCCACCTTTAGGCTAAGGAGCTGGGAGTCGAGGAGTCAGATCAATTTTGGGTACCTGAAGTCGGTGATTCCACAAACTGAGGTGTCAGAGTATTTTTGTACCAACTCCACAGCCCTGAATCAGACACCTGGACCTTGCTTTTATTTAGTTTCTCAGAACGGAGCTACTTCTGATCAGCTTGCACTTTTTCCAGCACTGCAGATCAGAGACTGCAATCCACATAACCACCAACTTGTAACACAGAGATCCTGCCACCTAATATCACGTTTAATGAGATCTCTGGGGGTGAAAAGCCCTCGGCCGTGTTCTGAAGCTGCAGAATGAAAGCCACGCAAGCTTTGTTATTGTTTCCAGTCTACAATGAGGTGAACAATATTTACATCCTGTCTCCACACTTCCTGCGAGGAGAAGACGTCAGCGCATCTCTATTCCGATACCAGCCTATCCGCAACCCCCCCCCCCCCCCCCCCCCAGGTGCAACCTTCACAATCACCACTGCGGGCAGAACATTACTGGCAACTCCTGCCACTGCTCATTACTATGTATGTATAAAGCACTGACATCTCCTGCAGCACATTACAGAGTACATAGTCATGTCACTGACTGTCCTCAGAGGAGCTCACAATCTAATCTGTCATATTCTAATGTCCTACCATATTATTATTATTATTATGTATTTATATAGCACTGACATTTTCTGCAGCACATTACAGAATACATAGTCATGTCACTGACTGTCCTCAGAGGAGCTCACAATCTAATCTGTCATATTCTAATGTCCTACCATATTATTATTATTATGTATTTATATAGCACTGATATCTTCTGCAGCACTGTACAGAGTACATAGTCATGTCACTGACTGTCCTCAGAGGAACTCACAATCTAACCCCTACTATAGTCATAGTCTAATGTCCTACCATATTATTATTATGTATTTATATAGCACTGACATCTTCTGCAGCACATTACAGAGTACATAGTCATGTTACTGACTGTCCTCAGAGGAGCTCACAATCTAATCTTACCATAGTCATAGTGTAATGTCCTACCATATTATTATGTACTTATATAGCACTGACATCTCCTGCAGCACATTACAGAGTACATAGTCATGTCACTGACTGTCCTCAGAGGAGCTCACACTCTAATCCTACCATAGTGATAGTGTAATGTCCTCCCATATTATTATTATGTATTTATATAGCACTGACATCTTCTGCAGCACATTACAGAGTACATCGTCATGTCACTGACTGTCCTCAGAGGAGCTCACAATCTAACCCCTACTATAGTCATAGTCTAATGTCCTACCATATTATTATTATGTATTTATATAGCACTGACATCTCCTGCAGCACATTACAGAGTACATAGTCATGTCACTGACTGTCCTCAGAGGAGCTCACAATCTAATCCTACCATAGTCATAGCCTAATGTCCTACCATATTATTATTATGTATTTATATAGCACTGCCATCTTCTGCAGCACATTACAGAGTACATAGTCATGTCACTGACTGTCATCAATGGAGCTCACAATCTAATCCTACCATAGTCATAGTCTAATGTCCTACCATATTATTATTATGTATTTATATAGCACTGACATCTTCTGCAGCATATTACAGAGTACATAGTCATGTCACTGACTGTCCCCAGAGGAGCTCACACTCTAATCCTACCATAGTCATAGTCTAATGTCCTACCATATTATTATTATGTATTTATATAGCACTGCCATCTTCTGCAGCACATTACAGAGTACATAGCCATGTCACTGACTGTCCTCAGAGGAGTTCACAATCTAATCCTACCATAGTCGTAGCCTAATATCCTACCATAGTATACTGGAGTATAAGCCTAATTTTTGGGCCCAAAAAGTGGCCCTAAAGAGGGGGTCTTGGCTTATACTCGAGTCACTACTCTTTGAGTAACCCCCACAGTGCCCTCACTATATGCACAGTGGTGTATCATCTGAGGGAGAACACACACTTGACATTTCCATGGGAGGTCCCAGCTAACCTCATCTCGAGCTGTAGCCTTGGAAGGCATACAGGGACAGTGTCTACGGAAAATCCTTGCATTCCTATATCAAGTTTTAGATACATGTGACTATGTGGCTCTGCATTCCTTACTTTATCTTTATGCCAGCTTAAACTTTACAACAGGAGTGCTTTGCAGGTCCATCTCTATTGTAGGTCTATGTTCTGGCTTATTATTGCTAAATGGTTTGGAAGGTAGTGTGGTGTCACCGGTGCTCCTCTGGTTGGGAAGGTAGTGTGGTGTCACCGGTGCTCCTCTGGTTGGGAAGGCAGTGTGGTGTCACCGGTGCTCCTCTGGTTGGGAAGGTAGTGTTATGTCACCGGTGCTCCTCTGGTTGGGAAGGCAGTGTGGTGTCACCGGTGCTCCTCTGGTTGGGAAGGCAGTATGGTGTCACCGGAGCTCCTCTGTTGGGAAGGCAGTGTGGTGTCACCGGTGCTCCTCTGGTTGGGAAGGCAGTGTGGTGTCACCGGTGCTCCTCTGGTTGGGAAGGCAGTGTGGTGTCACCCGAGCTCCTCTGGTTGGGAAGGCAGTGTGGTGTCACCGGTGCTCCTCTGGTTGGGAAGGCAGTGTGGTGTCACCGGTGCTCCTCTGGTTGGGAAGGCAGTGTGCTGTCACCGGAGCTCCTCTGGTTGGGAAGGCAGTGTGCGGTCACCGGAGCTCCTCTTGTTGGGAAGGCAGTGTGGGGTCACCGGAGCTCCTCTGGTTGGGAAGGCAGTGTGGTGTCACCGATGCTCCTCTGGTTGGGAAGGCAGTGTGGCGTCACCGGAGCTCCTCTGGTTGGGAAGGCAGTGTGGCGTCACCGGAGCTCCTCTGGTTGGGAAGGCAGTGTGGGGTCACCGGAGCTCCTCTGGTTGGGAAGGCAGTGTGGGGTCACCGGAGCTCCTCTGGTTGGGAAGGAAGTGTGGCGTCACCGGAGCTCCTCTGGTTGGGAAGGCAGTGTGGCGTCACCGATGCTCCTCTGGTTGGGAAGGCAGTGTGGCGTCACCGGAGCTCCTCTGGTTGGGAAGGCCGTGTGGTGTCACCGGAGCTCCTCTGGTTGGGAAGGAAGTGTGGTGTCACCGGAGCTCCTCTGGTTGGGAAGGAAGTGTGGTGTCACCGGAGCTCCTCTGGTTGGGAAGGCCGTGTGGTGTCACCGGAGCTCCTCTGGTTGGGAAGGAAGTGTGGTGTCACCGGAGCTCCTCTGTTTGGGAAGGCAGTGTGGTGTCACCGATGCTCCTCTGGTTGGGAAGGCAGTGTGGTGTCATCGGAGCTCCTCTGGTTGGGAAGGCAGTGTGGCGTCACCGATGCTCCTCTGGTTGGGAAGGCAGTGTGGCGTCACCGGAGCTCCTCTGGTTGGGAAGGCCGTGTGGTGTCACCGATGCTCCTCTGGTTGGGAAGGCAGTGTGGTGTCACCGATGCTCCTCTGGTTGGGAAGGCAGTGTGGTGTCATCGGAGCTCCTCTGGTTGGGAAGGCAGTGTGGCGTCACCGATGCTCCTCTGGTTGGGAAGGCAGTGTGGCGTCACCGGAGCTCCTCTGGTTGGGAAGGCCGTGTGGTGTCACCGGAGCTCCTCTGGTTGGGAAGGAAGTGTGGTGTCACCGGAGCTCCTCTGGTTGGGAAGGCAGTGTGGTGTCACCGGAGCTCCTCTGGTTGGGAAGGCAGTGTGGTGTCATCGGAGCTCCTCTGGTTGGGAAGGCAGTGTGGCGTCACCGATGCTCCTCTGGTTGGGAAGGCAGTGTGGCGTCACCGGAGCTCCTCTGGTTGGGAAGGCCGTGTGGTGTCACCGGAGCTCCTCTGGTTGGGAAGGAAGTGTGGTGTCACCGGAGCTCCTCTGGTTGGGAAGGCAGTGTGGCGTCACCGGAGCTCCTCTGGTTGGGAAGGCAGTGTGGCGTCACCGATGCTCCTCTGGTTGGGAAGGCCGTGTGGTGTCACCGGAGCTCCTCTGGTTGGGAAGGAAGTGTGGTGTCACCGGAGCTCCTCTGGTTGGGAAGGCAGTGTGGTGTCACCCGAGCTCCTCTGGTTGTGAAGGCAGTGTGGTGTCACCGATGCTCCTCTGGTTGGGAAGGCAGTGTGGCGTCACTGGAGCTCCTCTGGTTGGGAAGGAAGTGTGGTGTCACCGGAGCTCCTCTGGTTGGGAAGGCAGTGTGGTGTCACCGGAGCTCCTCTGGTTGGGAAGGCAGTGTGGTGTCATCGGTGCTCCTCTGGTTGGGAAGGCAGTGTGGCGTCACCGATGCTCCTCTGGTTGGGAAGGCAGTGTGACGTCACCGGAGCTCCTCTGGTTGGGAAGGCAGTGTGGTGTCACCGGTGCTCCTCTGGTTGGAAAGGCAGTGTGGTGTCACCGGTGCTCCTCTGGTTGGGAAGGCAGTGTGGTGTCACCGGTGCTCCTCTGGTTGGAAAGGCAGTGTAGTGTCACCGGTGCTCCTCTGGTTGGGAAGGCAGTGTGGTGTCACCGATGCTCCTCTGGTTGGGAAGGCAGTGTGGTGTCACCGATGCTCCTCTGGTTGGGAAGGCCGTGTGGTGTCACCGGAGCTCCTCTGGTTGGGAAGGCCGTGTGGTGTCACCGGAGCTCCTCTGGTTGGGAAGGAAGTGTGGTGTCACCGGAGCTCCTCTGGTTGGGAAGGCAGTGTGGTGTCCCCGGAGCTCCTCTGGTTGGGAAGGCAGTGTGGTGTCACCGGAGCTCCTCTGGTTGGGAAGGCAGTGTGGTGTCACCGGTGCTCCTCTGGTTGGGAAGGCAGTGTGCTGTCACCGGAGCTTTTGCCTGGTGCGGCACTAAAGTACCAGTAAAGTAACCTGCAGAAGAAGTGGTGTGCCCCCGCAACGGACAGAATAGTGCCTTACGAATAATGCATCCAGTGTTGTTGGGTAAAGGGGGGGGGGGGATGTTTGCCATGGAGGAAGATCAGGTAGTTTCCAGAAAACAGAACTCCTCTGCATTCTCTGCACATTCCTCCCAGATGCGGCCTCTTACACACATGAGAGAGCAGTCTGATGCTGCAGAGATCTCTTACAGCGAGAGGAGCGCGTAGGGGGAACAGAGCCGTGCTATCTATGAGGTCTGAAGCGAGATCTATTCTCGCTTCAGACTCTCTTTAAGTCCTTTAGGTATCCAGGGCCCAGATTGTGCAAGGATTTGAATGTCAATATTCCAATCTTGCACGGGTAATACATACAAATCATAACAGAGGGGAGGGAGGAGGGTGTCAATCTGTCAGGCTTACAGTCCAGAGGGAGTGGAATATAATTAATACTATGGGGGGGGGGAGCACCTAATATAAAATACAACTCTTAAAAACAATAAAGGGTAAGAAACCAGCTTCCCTCAGAAGCAGAAAAAAAAAAAAAGACCGTTACAAACAACGTTTCAGGTTATCCAGTTTCATCAGGTCAATGCTGTATCAAATATAGTGCTAGATAATGGCTCGTGAGCACCTGGAGTGATACAGTATTGACCTGATGAAGAGGGAGTAACCTAAGAAACGTGTTATTTGTCTCGAATTTTTTTTTTATTTATTTTAGTGCTACTCTGAGGTTAACTTGTTTTCTTTCCCTTTTATTGTTTTTCAGAGTTTTATTACGGTACATTAGGGGTGCCTCCTAACCATGCAGTATTAGAGGAGTAGCTTCAGTTTAGAGCACTACACAACCCTTTTATTGGAGAGCGACCAAACGCAGACAAACCCTCCGAGTGTTTCTTTATATGTGCTTACAGCGGACAGCGACCCGGGTTTCTGCATACCACTCTTCTATTACTCCTCCCATATTGACTTACTACACTACCCAGGGACTCCCATGTTTTCTGAAGAGGGCCATGTCCCCATGGTTGTCACCCACAACCCACACCTGGAAAAGGGTCAATAGTTCATAGATTTTAGCTCTGGCATACTACAATGAATGTGTCATTGAGCAAAAACAATAAAACAGTAAAAAAGTAAAACAAGTAGATTTAAATATAAAATAAAAAAAAAACTGTGGAATATATCTTAAAAAGCTTCCCCATTGAAGTATATTTGCATCATGTTTTGATGCAATTCTATTATCTGGATGTAGCGAGAAAAAAAAAAAAAAAAAACTTAAAGGAATACTATCAAATTTCACCAATTTCTGGAAGTAGCATAAATCAAAATTGCATGAACAGTCTGTACGCAGCTTATCTTTTAGCTGCTCAGTGTATCTTTTTTTTTTTTTTTTTTTTTCTTGTATACTGCATCCTCTGACAAACTGACGGCGACGGGTAATGGGGAAGCCTATTACGCGAGAGGGGAGTCCTTTTTTAGTGTGGAAGTGGATTATCCCATTTTCATATGTTTCCCCACATCAGTGCGCACTATACAGCGTGTGATCCGCCGAGGTAAGCTGCTATGAGGAGCGAGAGACAACCGCTCTCGCTCCTATTCTGCCCATCCAATAACCTTCTTACTACTCATTTTCTTCCTAGGAGTTTGGGAGTTCGGGTTTCCATTAGCTTGCATCCATCCGCCCCAGAAGGAGACTTCCCTGTGATGTCACATGGAATACTCCTTCTGGGGCGGATGGACGCAAGCTGATGGAATAGGCTGCCCCATTACCCGTCGCCGTCAGTTTGTCAGAGGATGCAATATACAAGAAATTTTTTTTTTTTTTTTTTTAAAAAGATACACTGAGCAGCTAAAAGATAAGCTGTGTTCGTACAGACTGTTCATGCAATTTTGATTTATGCTACTTCCAGAAATTGGGGAAGTTTGATAGTTTTCCTTTAAGTCCTGTAGCCATGACGTGATTTCTACTGCAATTCTTTGTGTCATCTTTTAACAAAGCCTCGTTAAACCATGTTGCACGACGCAGCCACCCACGACAATAGCTCGTATTGAAACTACCATTATGACAGACTTTAAACGCGAGCGATCGTTACAATCGCCATAGACTTCGGCGCAAAAGTACTGTGATCGCATTTGTCGTGTGCCGTCATTTGTACCCACTGCAGAAGATGGATCAGGGAACGAGTATTGGTCAGATCACCAGAAGTTCCTCGACACCATCTTCTTCTTCATTCTTCACAGGGGTACCTAGCTTAAAGAAGAACTCCAGTGAAAACAATGCAATAAAAAAGTGCTTCATTTTTACAATAATTATGTATAAAGGATTTAGTCAGTGTTCGTTCATTGTAAAATCTTTCCTCTCCCCGATTTATATTCTGACATTTACCACATGGCGACATTTTTACTGCTTGCAGGTGATGTCAGTTGAAGGAGATGCTGCTTGCTTTTTGGCAGTTGGAAACAGCTGTAAACAGCTATTTCCCACAATGCAACTGGTTCACAGACAGGAAACTGCCAGGAAAATGGTCCTCACAGTCTCCTGTGGGAGGGGTTTCACCACAATATCAGCCATACAGACCCCCCTGATGATCCGTTTGAGAAAAGGAATAGAGTTCTCATGTAAAAGGGGGTATCAGCTACTGATTGGGATGAAGTTAAATTCTTGGTCACGGTTTCTCTTTAAATAACATCCTATGCCAAATAATTAGGGCTGTGGGGCCGGAGTTGAAGAGTCGGAGCAATTTGGGGTACCTGGAGTCAGGGTTGGTGGATTCAATTAACTGAGGAGTCGAAGTTGGACGATTTCTGTACCAACTCCACCGCCCTGGTAAGAATGAAGACTAGAGGAGTCGGAGTCAGAGCAGTTCTGGGTACCTGGAGTCGGAGGTTTCATAAACTGATGAGTCAGAGTTGGATGACTTCTGTACCAACTTCACAGCCCTGCAAATAATTGTTGTTTCTTTAATAAGCGCAGAACTACTGATTAAATGTGTGAACGGCGTTAGCAAATGTATTGTCCAAGGATTTATCTCAACTGTATATGTAGCTTCCCAGAATTCCGCTTTTAAAGAAAGGAAACAAACCCCTACATATGTTTAGAAAGGGAATAAAGAGCGGTGCGTATGTTTAGAAAGCTAATAACGAGTGTATATGCAGTACAAGGCTACAACAATCCCCATTACACCTGGGTACTATAGCCTCCTCATTTACAATACATCTCTCTGCCAAACGAACTTCCTGAAGAGCCGCGGCAGCAGAAAGCCCCATTACATATTAATGCCAGTGTGACTTTAATGAGTGCTACAAATGCTGCAGCATCATTCCAGCGACCGCCTGGGGCGCAACGCCGCTCATATTTATTTCATTACCTTAAAATCATTCTCAGGATCTCATCGTCCTCTGCGCTGCAAAGGCTCAAGAGACAGCCAATCCCTGATCAGAACGACAGAGAGGATCGCTGTCCGCTGCAGACAAAACATGCGCGCACACACACATGAGCACGCATGCACCACACGAGCACGCATGCGCATACACCACGCGAGCACGCATGCGCATACACCACGCGAGCACGCATGCGCATACACCACACGAGCACGCATGCGCATACACCACACGAGCAAGCATGCGCATACACCACACGAGCACGCATGCGCATACACCACACGAGCACGCATGCGCATACACCACACGAGCACGCATGCGCATACACCACACGAGCACGCATGCACCACACGAGCACGCATGCGCATACACCACACATGCGCATACACCACACGAGCACACATGCGCATACACCACACGAGCACGCATGCGCATACACCCCATGAGCACACATGCGCATACACCACACACGCACGCATGCGCATACACCACACGAGCGCTGCGGATGTCGGCGCTACAAAATACTAAATATAATAAAACATTCTAGCAAGGACAGGTTCACTTTCAGGCCTGGAGAGGATTTCTAGTCAATAAATCGTCGGATAACAAGCGACGATGTGAATAAATACAAACCGCTTCCACCACCCCCACCGATGTCAGCCCTCATTTCCATGCTGCATACAGCGATATAGGTTGACGTGATAATTATATAGTGCGATGCGTGAAAGCGAGAAACGCTGGCTTTTCACTGACGCAGGTGGTATTATACAGAACAGGGGAACAATGAGAGACGCAATATGTAAGTCACGTACGGCAGCAATACTGCTAATAGGCGTTTGGGTCTGCTGTCCTCGGCACGAGGATCTCTGCTGGTCTACAAAGCTGGGAAAGACACGACCGCCTATGGTGGGCTAGAGGCAGGACAACAACCTTCTCAGTGCATGGTTACACTCTGCAGTACACCTGTCACTAACCCACCCCCCTCCCTCTCACCCCCCCCCCCCCCCCGCCTTCCCCCTCTCACCTCCTACACACACACAAAGTACGCAGAGTACAGTCAGAAATTGATATGAAATACCCCTAGCGCACTTCACCTGGCCTCAACAATGATCTAGATCAGTGGTTCTCAAACTAAGGCCAGTTGGCCAAATGAGGCCCCCTGATGCTTTTTTACCGGCCCCCCACACATAAAATGTATTATAGATGCAGCTACATCTTTAAATATTGGTGGTCCGCACATAGAATAGCAGTGCTGGCACCACCCATCCACATGGAAGCCAGAAAGCAGTCATTCGCTGGTTTCCAATCAAATTCCACATCAGGTGACAGTGCTGTCCAATTGGACTGCAGGTCGTCATAATCATTTATTTCGCCAAGTACAACGGTGAGTTGTACCCAGAATTATTTTTGGCACAAGCAGGGTCGGTGATGGTACAGTAGACAAACGTTAAGCATTACACAAGTTAAAAACAATTACAGTAGACAGACATTAAGCATACCTTACATAGAACACATTGCACATCGACGAGAGAAAGACAGGAAAGGCCAGAGGGGGTCTGTCCAAGAGCTATGGCGAGTGGAGCTGCCTGCCACAATCTGAGAGGCGCTCACTGCTCTGCTGCCCTCCAGACCCCCCTCATATAGTGAGAGACAGACACAGAGTCCCTTCGTCCCCATGGATGTTATCAGTCCACATGGTCCCCAACAGTCCCAGCCCCGCAACTCCCGATGCAGACCTGCAACATTAGCCCCTGGCCTACGGGCCCCCTCACAGCAGATGATCCGCAGGGGCTGATGATGGTTGTCCGTTGCTGTGCCTTTATCCGTGGCGGCAGCAGCAGGGAGCCAGCCCCCGACCCGGCAGATGTGTCCCGGCAGGGCAACAGAGGCAGCCCGGGCCTCCATGTCTGCGACGATGGAGCGGCTCCTAGACCCGCTACCTGTGTTGCAAGGCAGCGGCGGCTCCTCCATGGCTTCACTGTCTGGCCCGCAAAGACTTCTACATCATTTTATGTATACTCCGGCCCCCCAGCGGTCTGACGTATGTTGACCCGGCCCTCGACCCAAAACTTTTGGGGACCCCTGATCTATATGATAACTAGAGAATTCTTTACTATGGATACGACGTGTACATTTTAAAGGTGGAGGAGCTTCAACCGAGGATTGACCTTCAATCCTATCGCATCTGTATGTATGGCTGATATAGTGGTGAAACCCCTCCCACAGTGTGATGTCAGGACCATGGCAGTTTGCTGTCTGTGAACCTCGTTGCATTGTGGGAAATGATGGCTTTTCCCAACTGCCAAGCAAGCAGCATCTCCATCTATGCATAGAACTCTCAGTAACGAACATTCCGTACAGATCACCTGGCAGAACTAATGAGGTCACCACCAGTGATAAATTCCAGGATACAGTGTTCCCCCCCCCCCCTGGAATTTTTTTTCTAGTCGGGTGGCATGAAAAAGTAGCCGGGTGGGGTGAGATGAGAGAATGCAGGGCCGGGGCTTCTGTGCACAACTCTGCTCACAGCATAGGAGGTGGTGAGCCGCTGACACCCGGGTGCTCACCAAAACTAGCCGGGTGGAGCACCCGGCTAAAAGAGCCTGGGGAGAACACTGGGATGTAAATCAGGGAGAGGAAAGATTCTACACTGAGCAAACATTGGCTAAGCAATCTATAAAATGAATACTGTAAACAATAAGCAATTTGATTTATTATGTTATTTTCACTACAGGTCCTCTTTAAATTGGAAACTCCCCCTCAGTATCAGCGCGGTGCATAGGGCAGCATGGCGTTTTAAAGCAGCACGTTACACGTCTTGGTATAAAAGACCCTGGTGCATTGAGTACGAGGCATAAACGTTTAGGAACAACATGCGGTCTATAAATCAGAGGTGAACAATAGAGGCTGGGCAGATCGGGGATACTGGTGGAGGGAAGATTTATAACGCTGCGCTTTGTGTTACGGCTATACAGGCAGGAGGCATGCTGGGTAATCTCATCCTGCTGAGGTGTAAAGACAACATTTTCCTGTGTCACCATAAAGCTGAACTCCGGCCAGACAGCTCAATATACAGCAGAAATAGCGCACGTCGCTTCTCGCATGCCAAACGTTTCATAAAATTCTGTCCAGTCAGTACAGAGCACGGTTGTCAAACGCAAGGGCCGCGGGCCAAATGTGGCCCTTCATACCATTGTATGTGGCCCTTGGGACCTACCAACGTCCATCACTGTAAGCAGTAAAAGAGTGACAGCACTCTGCCTCCCCATCCAGACCGCACCAGTGACCGGGTGTAAAGTTGAAACATTGTCAGTCTGAGCCAAGGCACAGCAATAACCCACAGGACTTTCTGCAAAATTAGCACACAAAAAAAAAAAAAAACACCTCATGGGGCTGGTAAAACCCCACACTCACCTACACAGCTTTACTTCGGCACCCTTTACCCACAATGCCCCACTGCACAGGAAGCTCCCAGCGGTGAGGACGCTCACGGCCAGGGCCATGCAGGCGCAGTGGCTTAAAGGGACACTTAAAGAGGAACTCCAGTGAAAATAATGTAGTAAAAAAAAGTGCTTCATTTTTTTACCATAATTATGTATAAATGATTTAGTCAGTGTTTGTATCATTGTAAAATCTTTCCTCTCCCCGATTTGCATTCTGACATTTATTACATGGTGACATTTCTACTGTGGGCAGGTTATGTAGCTGCTCCTAGCTGTTTTGGCTGTTAGAGACAGCTGTAAACGGCTAATTCCTGTCTGTGAACATTGTTACATTGTGGCAGTTTGCCCAGAGTACCGCGGTACTCAGAGCTTCTTGTGGGAGGGGTTTCAGCACAAAATCAGTCATACAGCGCCCCCTGATGGTCTGTTTGTGAAAATCATTATATTTCTCATGTAATAGGGGGTATCAGCTACTGATTGGGATAAAGTTCAATTCTAGGTTGGAGTTTCTCTTTAAGTCTGTGAAAAAAAGGAGTTTTACTCACCTGGGGCTTCCAGCAGCCCCCTGCAGCTGTATTGTGCCCACGCAGACTCCATCAGATGCTCCTGGCCCTGCTGACAGCCACTTCCTGTTTCGAGTGACAGGAGCCGACAGGCCGGGAACGCAAGTGATTCTTCGCGTTCCCGGCCACAATAGCGCCCTCTATGCTGCTATATAATATACACTATGCTATAGCAGCGTAGAGGGCGCTGTTGTGGCCGGGTACGTGGAGAATCACTCGCGTTCCCTGCCTGTCGGCTCCTGTCGCCGGAAGTGGCTGTCAGCGGGGCCAGGAGCATCTGATGGAGTCGGCGTGGGCACAATACAGCTGCAGGGGGCTGCTGGAAGCCCCAGGTGAGTAAAACTCATTTTTTTCACAGACTTAAGTGCCCCTTTAAAGGCATTAAAGTCTCAAAATAATGGAAGCGAGCCGCAGCGGGGGACTGGAGGATCTTCTTGTCCCGGCGTGGGCACAGGCGTCTGCACCGGTAGAAGGTAAACTCTTTTTCTCATTACAGTACTCCTTTAACCCTTTGCCGACTGCTCCATGCCAATTGGCGGACGTGGCGGCGGCATCCCCAGGACCGCTCAACACCAATCGGCATGAAGTCCTGGGGGCGCGTTTTGCAGTAGATGGCGCATGCCGATGCGTGCGCATCTCTGCTTGAATGACGGAGCTCTGCTACATCATCATCAGTCTCCCAGCGGCGACTGGGACTGTTAGGAGACTGTTACTGCCATCTATTTATAGTGTACAGCGCTGCGATCTATGGAAACGCTGTACTGGGGACAGCAGTGTGAAACGGCTGTCCCTTAGGGAGACTCACAGTGCGATCCCCTCTCATAGGCTGAAGCCTATGAGAGAGGATTGCTAGGATTGGCTGGCGGGGGGTGGGAGGGAGGGGTTCAGAGAAAAAAAATGGCAAAACATAATAAAAAAAAACCCGACAAACAAAAAAAAAAAAAAAACAAACATGCCGGCAGGGATCAGAGCCCACCAACAGGAAGCTCTGCTGGTGGGCAGAAAAGGTGGGAAATCACTCGAGTGCCAAGTTGTATGGCCCTGCACCGAGCTCTTAAAGCTGCAGTGGCCTATTTTGTAAAAAATAGCCTGGTGACTATGGGGGTGTAAGCCTACAGTCCTCAAGTGGTTAAAGAGACTCTGTAACAAAATGTTGAGCCTTATTTCTTCTATCCTAGAAGTTCCTATACCTGTTCTAATGTGCTCTGGCATACTGCAGCCTTTTCTAGTTTTACTGTCTCTGTAATAAATCTTATCTTCTTTCCTCTGTCGGGTTCAGGCTGGAATGTGTGGAATGTGCAGCACTGCTTGTAATAGGCAGAAGCTTTACACACCCTCTCCAAGCTCTCCTCTCAGCCTATCACACTCTGGTTAGCAGCCATGTCTTTTGTTTGTAAACACTGCCTAAAACTGGTAATTACAAGCCAGGATGGCAGCAGGGAGAGGCAGAAACAGCACAGAGGGGCCCAGGAGAACATAATGAATAGAATGGTATGCTTTTTATTGTAAGAATTTTAGAGTACAGATTCTCTTTAAGGACCGCGTGTAGCGTATACACACTAATTTTAACTCGCGGTCCTTCAAATTTTCATGAAACACCACCAATAAATGTTAAATCTTAAAAAACCATTTGGCCCTGCGCCTTAGACTATGTTTTAGATTCATTTTACCCACAATACCACTGAACATTATTCTAACCTACTGCACTATTGGTGGCTCGCTCTGTTCCATTTTGTCTTTTCTAGCCTTCGTGTCACTGTAGTGACATACAGTATAATACAGTAAATTATTCAGGATACCCATTTGTAGGGCTGCACGGTTTTTCGGTTTAAAACCGAAACCGCGGTTCGTGGCAAGACGATCTGCTGATCGTCAATACCTTCGGTTTTTCGGTCCGCTGTCTGCAATACCTTGCTTCTGGCCCCGCTGTGCGCGGATTGGCCAGAAGCATTGAATATGTATAAGTGTTAATGAGCGGGGGGCGGATCCACTGGATGCTAGCCTGGCTTTCAGCGGTATAAAGAGATAATTTGCATATTCAGTAGCGGTGCATTGTGGGTAACCACAGATGTTCACCAAAAGAGAAACCCTGACCAAGGATTTAACTTCTCCCAATCAGTAGCTGATACCACCGTCCCCACGAGAAATATTTTCCTTTTCTTTTGAAATAACAACTGTTTGCAACTTCAAAAAAGCAAGCAGCATCTCCTAACACTGACATCCCCTGCCAGCAGTAAAAATGTCGCCATGTGATAAATATCAGAATGTAAATCAGGGAGAGGAAAGATTTTACAATGGGCAAACACTGACTAAATTAATTTATACATAATGATTGTAAAAATTAAGCACTTTTGTTCATTACATTATTTTCACTGGAGTTCCTCTTTAACCACTTCGTCCACAGGTCAGTAGATATACGTCCTCTGGGACTTCATCTAAGCCACGTGTCAGTAGATATACGTCTTGTAGCAGAAGCAGTGCTGTGCAGGATTGGGCTTGCTCCTGTGCACATTTTTTGGTACTATGATGCAGCACTAATTGGTGAATGGGAATATATGTTTCCTGAGCTAATGAGATTGATTTTTACTATTAAAAATACTTCTATTTTCTCATTTCATAGTGAAAAACACACTCTGTAGCATTATTTCCGAATCAAATATCTTCACCATAAATTGTGACAGGAACATAATCTAGGTTTTGTGATAAGCAGGGCTGTGGAGTCGGTCCAAAAATCCACCGACTCCGACTCCGACTCCTCAGTTTAGGATTCCACCGACTCCGACTCCGACTCCACGACTCCGACTCCTCTAATTTGCATATTACAATTTTGTTGATTAAAAGTATGTAACATGAAATTCGTCTCTTAACTGCCAACGCTTAGGAATTTTACAAGACAACTGAAGTGAGAAGGATATGTAGACTACTATATTTATTCCCTTTAGACTAAAACTAGTCCTTGGTAAGAGTACTTGTAAAAGGTACAAACCGGAACAAAGAACATCTATCAGGCCCTAGGCAATGTAAGTGTGGGTACATGTAAGAATGATGTGCAGGTACTCTGCAGGGGAATGAGGAGATTGTAAACAGACAACACCTCTGTGTTCAATGTGAACAGCATCCTCAGTGGATTCCCTGCAGCTCTGTGGGGAGTGCATATGTAGAGTATAGTACTACTGTGTAACAAAGTAAACCTGAGACAGATGAAATTAAAGTTTTATACCTACCTGGGGCTTCCTCCAGCCCCCTTCAGGATAATCAGTTCTTCGTTGTCCTCCTCCGCCACCTGGATCTTCTGCTATGAGTCCAGGTACTTGAGCCAGTCGGGCGTAGTGCGCATGCACACACTCCGCCGCCAGGAGCATACTACACCTGTGCAGCACTATTGCGCAGGTACAGAATGTTCCTGGCTGTGGTAGCGGCATGCGGCCGGACAACGCTGACTGGCTGAATTACCAGGACTCATAGCAGAAGATCCGGGTGGTGGAAGACAGTGAGGGACTGATTAGCCTGAAGGGGGCTGGAGGAAGCCCCAGGTATGTATAAAACTTTACTTTTCATCCGTCTCAGTTTCCCTTTAATTTGTAGTCACCAAACCAAATTTTAATAACATATCAAATTATTTGATTTCATCAGCAAAGGGAGTGCATACATTTGCATAAATCAGCATCAATGCAGAATTATTTCCATCTCGTTGACCATCTCTATTAGTGACACAGCTACACATCAGGCTTTATTCTTACAGCATAGATGTTATTTAGTATATATAAGAGATTCCTGTGTACACATCATATATACAGTCACAATCAGATGTGTATATCTGACCTTAAAAATACGGGGACTGCTTTATTGAAGCAGCACAAGTAACTAATTTTGATTGGTTTATTTCATTTTTGTAGACTAAGCACAGCTATTACTGTATATATACATTATTTTTAATGACTTTTATCTGAGAAATAGAACATTTTATCATATTTTCTATTTTAATTACAGTTACAAATTCATTAGGAGTCGGAGTCGGAGTCGGTGCATTTTTCCCCGACTCCGACTCCAGGCACCCAAAATTGCCCGACTCCACGACTCCGACTCCACGACTCCGACTCCACAGCCCTGGTGATAAGCAGTAAGAATAGCCAAACAAAATTTGTGTTTTTTATCTACAGTAGCACTTTTTATTTTTAAACTGGAATTGGTAAAACTGAGAAATACATGTTTTTTCTATTTTTTTCTGTGTTTTCCAATTAAAAATTCATAGAAAACAAAAATTGTTTGAGGGAAAAAAATGGCATACAATGAAAGCCTAGTTTGTCTTGAAAAAAAACAATATATATTTCATTTCTGTGTCATAAGTAGGGATAACGTTATTTCTGATTAAATAGGGACATAGCTAAACTGTCAAAACTACTCTGGTCAATAAGTTGAAAACAAGGTCTGGATGCGAAGTGGTTAAAGCTGAATTATTGAAAATTCCTTCTGTTTTAGGCAAACCACACTTTGCATTGCTTTTTAGTCTCTTAGTCCCCTGTACTCTCCTTGGGGTTTTAGGTCACCCCGAGCTGCTTGGTTACTGTGTGGTAATAATGGGTTAACACGCAGCCAGCGCGGAGACGCTGCGAGGATAAGGAAGCCAGTGTCTCACAAGTGTCCTCATATAAACCCCTTATTATCTGGATACACAATGTGTTTACAGAGTCGCTACGCCAGACGCATCCCGCGGAATCCGCTGGGTCTTGTGGGATTGCAGGGATGGATTTCAGATGGGTGAACAATCGTTGCAGATCTACGAGGAGACGATAATGTGGTTAGCGGAGCGGCTTTCATTTTTTCATTACACGGCGATCGGGGGAGAATTTGCCAGGCTTGGCAGAGAGGAAGAAGTCCTGGAAGGATTAGATCATAATGCGGATTTCCTGCAACATTCATTAAGATAAGCAGTTATGGTTTGCGAAGTGCTGGGCGCGGGAGCGCGCGGCGGCTCCCAGATCCCAATAACTGATAGGAGCGTCATTTAAAGCGGACCTGAACTCAGAACTTCCTCTCTGCTCTAAAAGATAAGCAACAACATAAGCAGCTTTAAAGAAAAACATTTGTTACAGCTGATACAAATCCTGCAATAAATCTGCAGTGTGTCTACTTCCTGCTTTCATGGAAGCAGACATAGGGTTAACATCCTGTGTTTACAAATTAGCTGCTATGTCGAGGCAGCCAGCTGTCACAGCTGAGAGATCAAATTACAGTGGTAATTAGTCACAGATGAGGGGGAATTAGACAGGATAATCTCTCTAAATACATAAAGGTTGCATTTCTCTATGTTATCTTTCTGTCCTGTGCAAGAGTTCAGCTCCACTTTAAACGCCGACTGCCCTGTGTACAAACACCTTTTTGTTTCTTCAAACTAAAGCACTTCAGAGATCTCCTTTAACGCATCACATTTCAGAAAACTGGTAGAAATGAAGTAGGAAACACAGATCTGCTGTTGTCAACACTAAAGGTGCATACACACATCAGACTATAGTCTTTGGAAAATGAAAGCTTACAGACCAATCTTACCACCCTTCATGTAGTATGAGAGCCATACTCTACACAGTCTTTTCTATAGAGCTGAACTCCACATCAGAAAAAAATCTTTGCAAGATGCTGCACACACAGATACTGTACACATGCAAAAGATCAGTATCTGCAAAAGATCTGTTCCTGCTAAAAATCCATTCCTGCAAATTGCATTCATAGCCTATGAGATCTGCAGATCATCATACACACATGATTTAACTGACATTCATCTGCAGATCAGATCCACCAGGATGGATTTTCAGATCTGCAGATGATTGCTTGATCTGCAGATGAATGTCAGTTAAATCATGTGTGTATGATGATCTGCAGATCTCATAGACTATCATTGCAATTTGCAGGAATGGATTTTTGGCAGGAACAGATCTTTTGCAGATACTGATCTTTTGTGTCTGTACAGCATCTGTGTGTGCAGCATCTTGCAGAGATTTTTTTCTGATGTGGAGTTCAGCTCCATAGAATAGACTGTGTAGAGTATGGCTCTCATACTACATGAAGGGTGGTAAGATTGGTCTGTGATCTTTCATTTTCCAAAGACTGTAGTCTGATGTGTGTATGAGCCTCAACTTACAGCCGGGGCTGTGGAGTCAGAATTGAAGTCCGAGTGGGAGTCGAGTAGTCGGAGCAATTTTTGGGTACCTGGAGTCGGAGGTTTCATAAACTGAGGAGTCTGATGATTTTTGTACAGACGCCACAGCCCCGCTTACGGTATACAGTTCTAAATGCCAATTTCATCATGGCTTACCCACCCTCTATGCGAACTTGTTATTGAATCGAAAGTCCCACCAAATAACAACTTGGAGTGAAACTGAGATGAGAGGGATGTGGAGGCTGACAGATCGGTCATTTTAAAGCGGAATGAAAGCCAGCATTTCTACTTTGCTCTAATAGATTATTTACAGCATATTATATACAACCAGCATATTATATACAACCAGCATTTTTTTTTACTAGAACTGCATTCAAAGGGTTAACATAGGCTTTAGAAGCTCCCCTGCCAGCAGAGCGCTTCCGAACTTTACATAATGTTATCTTGTGTTTAATTGTATCAAGTGAGAAATGTAAACAAAGCCTTCTCTCACACTGCTGGGTACCCTGAACAATGTCAGACAAGCATAAATGCTTTCTGATTAAGTTAGAGGGAGAATAAAGCAGCTATAAATAAAATGCAAAGTCAGCTCTCAGAGTAAAATAAGTGTACTTTAGGAACGTATAATTTCTAAATGAATAATAATACTTATACACAAAAGCCAATATGCTAACCGTATGGCAAATAAAAAGTAGGAAAACATGTTTTTATTGATTATGTCAGGGTTTTATACCGCTTTAATCAATACCAGGCTGTCCTGCTGATCCTCTGCCTTTAATACGTTCAACCACAGCCCCTCAACAAGCATGCAGCAGATCAGGTGCTCTGACTGAAGTGTGACTGGATTAGCTGCATGCTTGTTTCTTCTGTGATTCAGACACTACTGCAGGCAAAGAGATCAGCAGGACTCACAGGCAACTGGTATGGTTTAAAAGGAAATAAATATGGTAGCTTCCATATCCCTCCCACTTCAGGTGTAGTGTAGGACCCGATTTACTCAGTTGGTACACGGTACCCGTGCTGCTGCACAGCTGCAGCCGAATCGCTTAGCCATGGCAGGTTATAGAAATTCGGATGCATGTGGTGGTCTGCATGTCGTCCAGAATCGCACCGGCATGCAATTCCATCAACAAGCTATAGGCAGCAATTCCCTGTGTGACTTGGGTGCATGGAAAACGCTGCATATTCCGCACAAGTGGAAACAGGCCCTAAGCCTGGTCACTGGGAGGGGGGGAAACAATAATGCCCCTATTTCTGTGATTGGAGATACATCGACACAGGAGCGGAAGCTGAATATGTCACTGCTGTGACGAGAAGTGTGGAAAGTAAAAGAATAACCTTCAGTGGGACGGTGCTGGTCCTGACACTAAGAATTCCGTGTAGAAAGGACAGAGCAGGCCAGCTGTCTCTGCTTGTCAGCGGAGGTGGATTCCTGACCACACACATACAAGGGGGAGCTGCTCCTATGTGAATGAATGGAGGTCAGTGATATCCCAACAGATCTACAGCCGGCCCATCACAGACCCTACAGAAACTGTCCGATGGGGAGCCCAGCCCCTCTACGCTCACATAGCATTACACCCAGAAGGTTGTCCCTTTCTGCTTCTCTACTTCCCCTCAGACTTAACTAATGCAGCCTGATTGGCTGAAGCCTCTTTCCCTCCTGTTTTCCCCTCTTACACCTCTGTTCCTCTCTGATTGGCCAATATTTCTCATGCTGAGACAAGGCACTTTCTATAGTGAAGGGCGGGCAAATCAAGCAGAGAAGAGTAAGGGAGGAAATGACATCAGGTTTGGCTTCAAAATAGCCACACTTAAAATGGGAAATGCTAAAAAGGATTTTCTCTTTTTTTTTTACTGTAGCAAAATCACTAAAATCAAAACGTGGACAGTACAATACCTGTGTTATGTAAGTAGAGCAAGTATTTATCTACTTATACATGTGGTGTTTTCTGAGATAGTATGACTGACAGCTCCTCTTTAAGAACTCCTTTACGACGCAACTGGAGTTTATTTTTTACTACTTTTCTGTGTTTTCTTTAAACGTATCTGCATACATAATACACCCAGGAAATGCACCTGAACCGGAATCAGGCCCTACGCCGCATCATCAAAATATGTGTGGAAATTTCTGGCAGTTGGGAAACATTTGGTGTTCCGGTTCCCAGCATTCCGACTCGCAGGACAATCAGCTTAATAGCCTGCGAAGGACAGGAACATCCCACTAAGGCATGAAACTCCACTCGTCACGGAAAAAATCCCCTCCCAACCAAAAGTACTACATTACTAAGTTTGCATTCGTTTTATACAACTTGAAACTTGTAATTGAGCAGACATACCGCACCCATAACACTCTATGTACAGCTTTCTGCTACAATATACTTCCATTTATCTATATCTATACTATCTGCATGGAGTTTGTATGTTCTCCCAGTGACTACGTGTGTTTCCTCCGGGCACTCCGGTTTCCTACCCCATCACAAAAAATAAATAGATAAATAAAAAAATTACAGATAAGTAAATGGTTTCCTCTAAAAAATGGCTCAAGGCTAGGATGGACATAGGCCTATGGTACATATTAGATTTTGAGCCCTTTTATTGGTACAAATAAAGTGTTCATGATAACAGTAAGAAGAAAGATTTTATACTTACCTGGGGCTTCCTCCAGCCCAATGATCAACGCTGCGTCCTTCAGCATCATCCAGCGGGCTGCCGTTCAGCCCCGGTAACCAGGCTCAGTCGAGTCATTCGGGCTCTTCGGCGCATGCGTGAACAGGCACAACCGAGCCAGATTACCGGGGCTGATTGCGGCCGAATGGAGGCACCCGGGTGGACGGCGAGGGACGCAGCGTTGCTCATGGGGCTGGAGGAAGCCCCAGGTGAGTATAAAATCTTTAAAGTGGACCTAAAGAAACAAAGGTGTTTTTACACAGGACAGTAAGATAACAGAGAAATGCACACTGTATGTATTTAGAGATTTTAACCTGTCATCTCTAACTAATCGCCAACATAATCCAAACCATCTCTCAGCTGTATCGACTCAGGAATCTCCTCTGCCATGGCAGAGCAGGTTATTTGTAAACATAGGATGTTAACCCTATGTCTGCTTCCAAGCAAGTATGCCACACTGCAGATTTGCAGGCTTTGTATCAGCTGTGACCAAAATGTTTTTCTGTAAAGATTATTATGTTGTTGCGCATCGTTTAGAGCAGAGAGGAAGTTCTGAGTTCATGGTCCGATTTAAGTAACAAGACTAGATGTTCGTTTTTAAAGAAGCTGTATTCAGGGTTTCTATAGGCAGAACGAGCTGAGGAAGGCACAGAAACTCATAGGCTGTAGCGCAAGACGACGTTGGCCTGGTTCACACTAGTGGCTGTCAGGCCACCTGCCGGCATCTGAGGGCATTGGGAGGCTGGTGGTAGTTTGGCGTTTGAAGAGCACTGCCTCCAGTGTGGCAGAATTTAAGTTTGGGAACAACGGGGCGTGAGACGTTTCATGCCAATATTCAACCATGCAGTTAAACGCCAAAGACCCCAGTGGCGATGCGCTGGGGTAGGGGGCATCAGCTATGGTTATTACTAGGTCTAGGCATAGATTAGGGTGGTGGAAGAGATAGTGTTAAGAGATAGAGTAGGTGGAGATTCGTTGTATTGGTTTCAGTTAAAAGGCTATGGTTATGCATCAAGAAGAGATTAACATGGGGGAGGAGTCTACGATTAAGCGTCGCATGGTAAAGAGGAACTCCAGTGAAAATAATGTAATAAAAAAAGTGCTTCATTCCTACAATAAATGTGTATAAATGATTTAGTCAGTGTTTGCCCATTGTAAAAGCTTTCCTCTCCCTGATTTACATTCTGACATTTACCACATAGTGACATTTTTACTGCTGGCAGGTGATGTCACTGGAAGTAGCTGCTGCTTGCTTTTTTGGCAGCTGTAAACAGCTGTAAAACAGATATTTTCCACAATGCAACGAGGTTCACAGACAGGACCATGGTACTCACAGTTTCCCATGGGAGGGGTTTCACCACAATATCAGTCATACAGCGCCCCCTGATGATCTGTTTCTAAAAAGGAAAGCTGTTTAATGGGAAAGGGGGTATCAACTACTGATTGGGATGAGGTTCAATTCTAGGTTACGGTTTCTCTTTAACATTAGTGAGCAAGGTTGGGCATCATGAAAGGGTCAGCGCTGGGGGTGAGCTTGGGGTTAGGTTGCACAAAGCACCAGGACGTTGTGAAGCCCAAGGCTAGAAGGAATCGTTCGACTAATATTGCCCATCTGTTGGCCATTTCTATGGCTCTGATTGTATGTGTGGAGGATAATCCCTCCATTAGTGTGTTATAAATAGGCTCCTGTTAGATATCAGTGAACAGTGGTAGCAGTAGCCATAGAGCATGATTCTGCATGAGATGGATAGACGTAGCTCTGTAATAAATCAGTGACATGTATTGGAGCCGGCTCCAGCAGAACAGAGTGTCTATTAAATGCTGCTTCTCTGTGTAGAGGAAAGCAGCTGCCTGGGTGACACAGCGGAGAAACCCCCCCCCCTCCTCCGGGACGCACCAGCGGAATATTAAACTGTCACTTAGAGCCGCTGTCATGGCCGGCCACCTCTCCATCACTGCTGAACATGCTGCGAGGTACGCTGGTGGGGTCAGGTCCCTGATACATGCTGCGGGGTATGGTGCTGGGGTCAGGTCCCTGATACATGCTGCGGGGTATGGCGCTGGGGTCAGGTCCCTGATACACGCTGCGGGGTATGGTGCTGGGGTCAGGTCCCTGATACATGCTGCGGGGTATGGCGCTGGGGTCAGGTCCCTGATACACGCTGCGGGGTATGGTGCTGGGGTCAGGTCCCTGATACATGCTGCGGGGTATGGTGCTTGGGTCAGGTCCCCGATACATGTTGCGGGGTATGCTGCTGGGGTCAGGTCCCCAATACATGCTGCGGGGTATGGTGCTGGGGTCAGGTCCCCAATACATGCAGCGGGGTATGGTGCTGGAGTCAGGTCCCTGATACATGATGCGGGGTATGCTACTGGGGTCAGGTCCCCGATACATGCTGCGGGGTATGCTGCTGGGGTCAGGTCCCTGATACACGCTGCGGGGTATGGCGCTGGGGTCAGGTCCCTGATAGATGCTGAGGGGTATGCTGCTGGGGTCAGGTCTCCGGATACATGCTGCAGGGTATGCTGCTGGGGTCAGGTCCCTGATACACGCTGCGGGGTATGGCGCTGGGGTCAGGTCCCTGATACATGCTGCGGGGTATGCTGCTGGGGTCAGGGCCCCGATACACACCACAGGAGGAAAATCTGTCTGGTTTGGCAGCATTGCAGCAATACTCCCAATCTACAGCGGTATCACACACAGAGGGCAAATAACGCCATGCAACCCCTCCACTATCGCTTGGGCTGCTTAAAGGACAACCGAAGTTAGAGGGATAAGGAGGCTGCCATGTTTATTTCCTTTTAAACAATACCAGTTGTCTGGCAGCCCTGCTGATCTATTTGGCTGCAGTAGTTTCTGATTCACACCAGAAAAAAAAGCATGCAGCTAATCTTGTCAGATCTGACAATGTCAGAAACACCTGAACTGCTGCATGCTTGTTCAGGGGCTATGACTGAAAGTATTAGAGGCAGAGGATCAGCAGGACAGCCAGGCAACTGGTATTGCTTAATAGAAAATAAATATGGCAGCCTCCATATTCCTCTCACTTCAGTTGTCCTTTAATGAAATCCAGCGCAGGTTTTCTGGACTGCTTAGGTCATACAGTGTTCTCCATCTTTAGTAAATCAGCCCAATGAGCAGAATTGCAAACTTGCTGTTCGCATGTCCAGATCTGGTAAGACACAATGCTCTCATTGTCTCCACACAATAGCAGTAATCAGAATCTATCGGGACACGCCAACCTGAACCACGTCCAGCCCCAGCTGAGGAGCAGGACTGGCAATACAATCCGCTCTGCATGATGGATTCCCAGAGACACACCGGGTCCCACCAGCTGAGGACCTCTCTATCGGGACACGACAACCTGAACCACAACTAGCCAGAGAGCTGAGGAGAAGGACTGGCAACACAATCCGCTCTTCATGATGGGATTCCCAGAGACACACCGGGTCACCACATCCCACCAGCTGAGGACCACTATCAGGACACGCCAACCTGAACCATGTCCGGCCCGAGAGCTGAGGAGCGGGACTGGCAACGCAATCTGCTCTACATGATGGATTCCCGCAGACACACCAGGTCACCATGTCCCACCAGCTGAGGACCACTACCGGGACACGCCAACCTGAGCCACATCCAGCCACAGAGCTGAGAAGCAGGACTGGCAACACAATCTGCTCTACAGGATGGATTCCAGTAGACACACCGGGTCACCACGTCCCACTAGCTGAGGAGATCTGCCCTTGGAATCTGCCGAAAAATAGAGACAATGGTCCCTGGATGTCTTGCCCTAAACTTGCAGAACATGTTCAGAAAAAACAACCAAATTTTAACGCATGACAGTTTCAATTCACAAAGCGTTACCGCATGTACTAAAGCAGAACACAGCAGATTTTACTGAACATTTTGTGAAATGCCAATTCTGTTTTCGCATTATCAACTTGTGAAGTAAACTACCGACAAGTGAGGTAAAAACCTCATAAATGACAATTAACCACTTGACCACTACAGTTTGTGTTCCCTTTATGTACCACAGCAATTTCCCCTGTTTCAGCGCTCCTCCCATTCATTCCCAATAACTTTATCACTACTTATCACACCAAAATGTATACAATGTTTTTTTCGCCATAAACTGGGCTTTCTTTGGGTGACACTTTTTGCTAAAAATTATTTTATTCACACTGATTTTAATTGGAATAATAGGAAAAAAAAATGAAAACCTTCATCATTTCTCAGTTTTCAGCCATTATCCTTTTAAAATAAAATGTGCTACGGTTGATAAAACCCTATCTTTTATTCGCTCCTTTGTCCCAGTTATTCCGTAAGGTGGAGGGTAAGAGGTTAACTAATGGTAAATAATTTTTTATTTATTTAAAATGTATGTAGGTGTAATTTTACTTTTTGACCACTGGATGTCTACACACTTTATTCCTCTGTACTGTGAACAGTACACAGGAAGTGTTTATGCGTTTTTACTTTCATTTTCAGAATGACCACCGGCATCTCGCTGATGTCGGACATAATTCATTGCAGGCATGTTGATCAGCTTTGGGAACACCTGTTCCCATTCACTGATCCATGTCCTAATGGCTGGCTTTGGGAACACCTGTTCCCATTCACTGATCAATGTCCTAATGGCTGGCTTTGGGAACACCTGTTCCTATTCACCGATCAGTTTCCTGGCTGGCTTTTAAGCAATACAGGTTGCCTGTGTGCCCTACTGATCCTCTTCCTCTAATACATTCAGCCACAGCCCCTGAACTAGCACGCAGCAGATCAGGCATTTCTGACATTGTCAGCTGTGACAAGATTAGCTTCATGCTTGTTTCAGGTGCGATTCAGCCACTACTGCAGCCAAATAGATCAGCAGGGCTGCCAGGCCACTGGTATTGTTTTACAGGAAATAAATATGGCAGCCTCCATATGCTTCTCACTTCAGTTGCCCTGTAAGTAAAACTACAGCTTAGTCTACCCAGCATTACCAGAGAGACTGTCCCATTATTGGCGAGGAGTCCTGGCGTCCCACCTGCATGTCTCTCTGCTCCATGCAGCATGTGACTCTTTGTATAGACACTACAACAGGGTGATTAATAATCTTTCCATAACACAGCTGGGAGCGACCAGCTGCGCAACAAGAAAAGCTTTATTTAATAAGGACGACAGATAGAAATAATGGAAATCATTATCCGCTGCTTATATGAATTACTCATTATCTTACAGGGAAAATAAGATACGCTTACAAAACAGACGGCACAGTATATGAGATTATACTCCGTTACTGGTACACGCTGTACATTTACAGACATCACACATCCAGCCACAAGAAATATTTACATCGCTGCACCAATAGACCGTGGCACCTGGGCTGTGGCATCAGAGCAATTTTTAGGTACCCGAAGTCTAAAAAAATAAATAAATAAATAAAAATGCACAGACTCCAACTAAATTTAAACTGTTATTAATCTCCCTGGCGTTTGTAACGATCGGTGTAACACAGAGAGGGTCTGATTATTGGTGATCTGCAGTATCATCAAGAATACAGATATATACCTGATTATTGATGATCTGCAGAATCACCGATAATCAGATATATTACTAACCTCTGGACACCTGAGAGATATGAGTGTTTGGTGCAACAGTAATACTTTGAGAACAATACCAGGAGGACAGGTACAAGGCAGTAAGGAATACTGCTAGAGTACGAGTACCTTTCAGCAGCCTGAGACTCTCCCGTGGGGAGGAGTCAGACTGGGAGAGGGAAGGACCAGAGTGTGAGTGACACCAAGAGGAGGATGCCACTGACTTATCTGTGAACTCTCTCTTAACGGGGGAGATAGTTCTCAAGGTCGGGCAAGCCAGGTCGGCAACACACTGACATACAAGGTACAAAGACAGGAGGCTGATTTGGTAATCCTAAGGCAAGGCAAGTATCAGATATAGCGAAGTACCGAATCAGTGAACAGAAGAGTGGTCAGGAAAGCAGAAGGTCATAACAGATAATAAACAATGCCTAGTCTTGGGTGTGAGCTCCTTGATCATCAACACCCTGGAACTAGTCTGAGATATAACAGAATGATAACACAGATTCCTAATCTTGGGTGTGAGGTCCTTGATCATCAACACCCTGGGACTAGTCTGAAGTATAACAAAATGATAACACAGATTCTGACAATAAGGTCTGAGTGCTTCCACGTAGTGATCGCAACGGCAGACAACCAGTGAATGACTAGCACCCAGTATATATAGCCCAGCGCTCTCCAGCGCCTCCCCTAAGTGCTGGACCAATGGGAACTGGTACAATCGTCAGCTGACCTGCTTGGTCAGGTGACTCCCTTCTGGCTGTCATAAAAGTTCTGCCTCTCAACGCGCGCGCGCCCTTCTGAACCTGTGTGGACTATCAGTCCCAGCCACACCAGACATGTCTTGCGCACCACCCGCCGTGCTGGACGCGGAATCCGCCGGACCGCTATCAAGGCATGCGGCGGTTTCTCCGCGCTCGGCCATACTAGCAGATGTAGGCTCACGCGTGCAGACCGCCGCGCTGGACGCGGAAACAGCCGCCTTACTCTGAGCGCACGCGGCGGCTTTTCCGCGTTCTCACAGTACCTCCCCCCCCCTGAGGAGTGGACTCCGGACAGCTCCTACCCGGTTTCTCAGGATATAGGGCGTGGAACTCCCTCTTCAATTCATCCGCATGCATGCGGCACTCAGGTACCCATGTTCTTTCCTCAATGCCATAACCCTTCCAGTGAACCAAATACTGTACTGAGTTCTGTACAATACGTGAGTCTAAAATCTTTTCCACTTCATACTCAGGTTGGTCATCCACCATCACAGGAGGAGGAGGAGTGGAATCTACCTGCACTGCTGGCTTAAGCAGGGATATATGGAATGATCTTACACCCCGCATACTGGCAGGAAGATCAATGGCATAAGTAACATTGTTGATTTTCCTGGTTACAGGGAAAGGACCCACGAATCTGGGTCCTAGCTTGGGTGAAGGCTGTTTTAGGGCCAAATGATGAGTGGACACCCAGACCAAGTCTCCTGGCTGAAACTTCCACTCCATGGAACGTTTGTCAGCTTGTCCTTTCTGACTCTGAAAAGCCTTCTCTAGACTCTTTTTTACTATTTCCCAAATGTTTTTAAATGACTTTTGCCAAGCCTCCAGAGCTGGAAACGGAGTAGAGGCCACTGGCAATGGGGAGAACCTAGGCAACCTTCCTGTTACCACCTGAAATGGAGAGAATCCAGAAGAAGAGCTTTTCAAATTATTGTGTGCAAATTCTGCGAATGGCAAAAACATGTCCCAATCAGTCTGTGCATCCGCCACATAACACCTTAAAAACTGTTCCAGAGATTAATTCTCTCGGTCTGACCATTGGTCTGTGGGTGGTAGCCCGACGAAAATGAAAGTTCCATGCCCAACTGATGACAGAATGCCCTCCAAAATTTGGAAACAATTTGGACTCCCCGATCTGACACTATATTCTCCGGAATACCGTGTAGCCGGAAAATATGCAGGATGAAAAGATCGGCCAATTCCTGAGCCGAGGGGAGTCCTTTCAGGGGCACGAAATGGGCCATTTTACTGAATCTGTCGATTACCACCCAAATGACCGACATGCCCTCAGACTTCGGGAGTACGCCCACAAAATCCATAGACAAATGGGTCCAGGGTTCACTCGGGGTGGGTAAAGGCTGCAATGTTCCCACAGGCGCCTGACGGGAGAGTTTACTTCTAGCACATACTGCACATTCTCTCACATACTCCTTAATTCAGCAGCATAATCTTCAACCGGACTCTTGCCTTGACGTAAAAGTTTGAGCTTCCGCTCAGAAGTCGAGGCAATGTCTGGATCATCGTAAATTATAGCCATAGCTTTAAAAAATTCCTCTACAGAGGTCAGGGCCTGGTGACTGGTGGGAAGGCTATATGCCCAGGTCTGAGAATCGCCAGATAACAAGGTTTTAATAAAGGTAACCATTTGGGCCACAGTTCCTGAAGAATTAGGTACTAACTCAAAGTATGATAACACTCTACTTCTAAAATTTCGTAAGTCAGATCTGTGACCAGAAAATTTTTCAGGTACAGGCATACGTATGTCTGTGCTAAGAGGAGATCGCACATCCTTCACAGCCGTCTGGAGGGTTTGTAAAGATCCAGACAAAGCGTCCATTACCGTCTGGTGACTGCCCAGCACAATATTGATGTTTTCCACAGAAGTGGTAAGTGTGCCCAGACGGCTGGTGAGTGCGTCTGCCGTTCTGTAACGATCGGTGTAACACAGAGAGGGTCTGATTATTGGTGATCTGCAGTATCATCAAGAATACAGATATATACCCGATTATTGATGATCTGCAGTATCACCGATAATCAGATATATTACTAACCTCTGGACACCTGAGAGATATGAGTGTTTGGTGCAACAGTAATACTTTGAGAACAATACCAGGAGGACAGGTACAAGGCAGTAAGGAATACTGCTGGAGTAGTACCTTTCAGCAGCCTGAGACTCTCCCACGGGGAGGAGTCAGACTGGGAGAGGGAAGGACCAGAGCGTAAGTGACACCAAGAGGAGGATGCCACTGACTGATCTTTGACCTCTCTCTTAACTGGGGAGATAGCTCTCAAGGTCGGACAAGCCAGGTCGGCAACACACTGACATACAAGGTACAAAGACAGGAGGCTGATTTGGTAATCCTAAGGCAAGCAGGGTTTTACAACAGAGTATCAGATATAGCGAAGTACCAAATCAGTGAACAGAAGAGTGGTCAGGAAAGCAGAAGGTCATAACAGATAATAAACAATGCCTAGTCTTGGGTGTGAGCTCCGTGATCATCAACACCTTGGAACTAGTCTGAAGTATAACAGAATGGTAACACAAGTCCCTAATCTGAGGTGTGAGGTCCTTGATCATCAAAACCCTGGAACTAGTCTGAGGTATAACAGAATGAGAACACAGATTCCCAATCTTGGGTGTGAGGTCCTTGATCATCAACACCCTGGGACTAGTCTGAAGTATAACAAAAATGATAACACAGATTCCTAATCTTGGGTGTGAGGTCCTTGATCATCAACACCCTGGAACTAGTCTGAAGTATAACAAAATTATAACACAGATTCTGACAATAAGGTCTGAGTGCTTCCACGTAGTGATCGCAACGGCAGACAACCAGTGAATGACCAGTACATATAGCCCAGTGCTCTCCAGTGCCTCCCCTAAGTGCTGGACCAATGGGAACTGGTACAATAGTCAGCTGACCGGCTTGGTCAGCTGACTCCCTTCTGGCTGTCATAAAAGTTCTGCCTCTCAACGTGCGCGCGTCCTTCTGAACCTGTGTGGACTATCAGTCCCAGCCACACCAGAAATGTCTTGCGCACCACCCGCCGTGCTGAATGCGGAATCCGCCGCACCGCTATCAAGGCATGCGGCGGTTTCTCCGCGTTCGGCCATACTAGCAGATGTAGGCCCACGCGTGCAGACCGCCGCATTGGATGTGGAAACAGCCGCCTTACTCTGAGCGCACGCGGCGGCTTTTCCGCGTTTTCTCACAGCGTTATAATTAATTCCAGATTTAGAGTCTAAAAGATGTGCAAATTTTTCACAAGTTTTTAGACCCTAAAAACAACAAAAAAAAAAAACATATCACAGAGAGATCTGCAGCAGCTCCTGCACATAACTCACTCAGGCACGGGGTTACCGCTGTGACTGCGGATTTTCATCCCGAGGCTGACTCGGGATTACTCCTAAGGAGGTTAAAAGGGATAATATGATAAAAATGTTCTACTTCTCATACAGTAATAACAGGTGCACATAAAAAAACAACAAAAACCAAAACAAAAACACAAACAGAGGTACACTAATGCTTAAAGGGAAGGTTCAGGGAAGCCTGTAAAAAAATAAACATCCCTATCCACTTACCTGGGGCTTCCTCCAGCCCGTGGCAGGCAGGAGGTGCCCTCGTCGCCACTCCAGAGGCTTCCGGTCGTCTTCGGTGGCCGACCCGACCTGGCCAGGCCGGCTGCCAGGTCGGGCTCTTCTGCGCTCCAAGGACCGGCTCTTCTGCGTCCCACGCGGGCGACGTCATCGGACGTCCACCGGGCTGTACTGCGCATGCGCAGAACTACTGCGCCTGCGCAGTACAGCCCGAAGGACGTCCGATGACGTCAGCGCGCCCGCGTGGGACGCAGAAGAGCCCGTCCTGGCAGCTGGCCTGGCCAGGTGGGGTCGGCCACCGAAGACGACCGGAAGCCTCTGGAGCGGCGGCGAGGGCACCTCCTGCCTGCCACGGGCTGGAGGAAGCCCCAGGTAAGTGGATAGGGATTTTTATTTTTTTACAGGTTTCCCTGAACCTTTCCTTTAAAGCAGATCTGAGATGAAAAACTAACTATAACAAGTATCCTTAAAGTGAACCTCCGTACTAAAAATCTACTTAACAGAACTGAAAAGGCTTGGTGCTTCTTTAACAGTTTCACAGCATCAGAACTTTGTTTTTCTTACCAAAGCATCATTTTTAGCTGCAATTTTACCTAAGCTCCACCCATCAAAGAAAAAAAGTCCGGGCTTTTTTACCCTGATGCTGTGCAGAGCATGATGGGATTTCCCATGTTGTTATTCACGTTGCCTAGCAACTGGGAGAGGTGCTCAGGACACAGGACAGTTGGAACTGTGTCTCATGCTCCCTGTCACCTCCTTTCAACCAAAAAGATGGCTGCCCTCATGAAAAAGATGGCTGCTGTCATGAAATCAAACATTTGCCTGTTCTTTGAAAACAGGGTGGGTAAGAGATTATATTACCTATCTATTTTAATTAACATAACTAATGTAACTTAAGGGCAGTATGTTTCAATAGGCTGGAGTTCCTCTTTAATATATAATCCACTGTGCGCTTCCAAGGAATCCTGCAAAAAACAACTTTACATAGCGTGCTACTGCTTCACTTCCACAGACTTATGCTTCACTAAAACCTTCCGTGCAACACAGTGCAAAACAGTGTTCCCACCACCTCGTAAATCAAGAGGCTCACCAGATTCAAACCACCCCTCTGCAGGTGGAGGTCTCACTCAATCTGTATGTCCCACTCCGCACATCAGTGATCCATACTCAATACCACGTTGTAAAACAGGCCTTTTTAATAAAACATTAAAATTTTCATTGCGCAGCATGTCAGTACAATGACAAATGCCAGCTGCGCTTCTCGCGCACTCCAGCAACTTACAAGATCCATAAGAACAGATAGCGTGTCACAGCGGTGGGTCTCCTGGGCTCAGTGTCTTACAACCCGTGTATTATCCGCGGCGTCCCGCGCTCTCACCGTTGTACACCGGCCTGGTCCCTCCGCGTTCCTCCTCTCCCACGTGACGTGCATCAGGCGTACTGGCTCCGGCCTACGCGTTTCGTCATAAAGACTAATCAGGGGCTAGCGTTGCCAGTATGCCAGCTGCTAATGAAGATGCGCTGTGTGTATCCCTCCTACCCTAACTCCGCCTCCCAGACTGACCGCTGTCACATACCATTTACAATTCATCATACGGAGATTAAAACCCTTTTCCTATATTCATTTACCTAATATCCTATACTCATTTACCTAATATTCATAGTACAAATACATTCCTATATAAACATATACATAATGTAATACTATATAAATTACATTGTTTAAAATGTTGCCATCTGGTGGGCGTAGAGCTAAACATCCCTACATCCTATAATTACCATTATCCCATACTATACAGCTAATTGTGCAACCTCGCTTTATATTACATTACTCAATACTGTCAGAATAAAACCTGGCTCGTTTGCCCTATGCTTACACCCCTCAATCATTAGTAATAAAACAATTTAAATCGAACTCTATATTGAGTCCTGTGGGGGTGAGCGTCATCCGTTTATGAACCCACCTCCCCTCAGCCTGTGATATATCCCTCAATTTGCTTGTTCCCCGCCATTTGGGTACCCATTTTTCTATCCCCGTACATTTCGGCAAACCTGAATCACATCCATATGTCTTAAAATGACTGGACACACGATGAGATTCAAAACCTCTAGATATGTTGTATACATGTTCACCGATTCTTTTATGAAGAGCCCACATACTTTAGACCACACGGGCACCAGAGAATGTAGACCACACCACTGGAAGATCACTTAATACATTGCTGCAATTTATCTGTATTGCCTGAATTCCGGGCCACAAATTGGTTCCCCCTAATAGCAGATGTTTCCCTGCATCCCCGGCAGTTTCTACAGGTAAAGAACCCCCTTCTGGCCCAGCAGATCAGTTGCCACTTGTCTTGGGGGGTCTATATGACTAGTAACCATCTTAGACCTTACATTTTGTGCCTTCCTGTATATGAATATTGGTTTATCTGGAAGATACTTACCCAAAACTCCATCCATTCTAATGATATTCCAGTGCCTTTTGATCACCTTTTCAACCCGGCTGTGTTGATTACTGAATCCAAATTGTAGTGCATATTCTTGGTTGCTTACGGGATTACGCATGGCATCAGTAATAAGGTCCCTTCGGTTAATTTCCCCTACTTTTCTGGCAAGATCCTCTACCTCCCTCCTTTTAGAATCCTTCTCAACAAATCTCTCAATGAGGATCTTGCTCGGGGTTTCAAAATTCTGCTCAGATGTACAATTTCTTCTAATCCGCACCAATTGCCCTTTGGGGATATTCTTTAACCATCGGTTATGATGGAAACTCGACATGGGGATATATCCATTCCTATCAGTGGGCTTAAAACAAGTTTTTGTTACAATTCGATCATTATGCTTTCCCAATTCAAGGCAGAACTGGAGAGAATATTGAAGGATGGGGATACATATGACAAGTTACCAGGCAACCCAATTGGTGCATATAAGAACATTTTGAAATATATTTTTTTGTTTTTCCCATTGACCAGAGTAGTTTCGACAGTTTAGCTACGTCCCTATTTAAAGAGGAACTGTAACGACAAAACGGCCCCTGGGGGGTACTCACCTCGGGTGGGGGAAGCCTCAGGATCCTAATGGAGGCTTCCCACGCCGTCCTGCGTCCCTCGGGGGTCTCGCTGTAGCCCTCCGTGCAGCGGTGACGCAATATTTACCTTCCTGGCTCCTGCGCAGGCGCTCTGATGCCTCTCGGCGCCGAAGTAGGCGGAAATACCCGATCGCCGTCGGGTCTGCTCTACTGCGCAGGCGCAAGTTTCCGGCGCCTGCGCAGTAGAGCGGACCCGACGGAGATCGGGTATTTCCGTCTATTTCCGTGCCGAAAGTTGCCACAGCGCCCCCGCTGGAGCCAGCAAAGGTAAATATTGAACTGACAGTCGGCACAGTCGCCGGCTGTTCGGAGGGCTGCGGCGAGACCCCCGTGGGACAGAGGACGGCGTGGGAAGCCTCATTAGGATCCGGAGGCTTCCCCCACCCGAGGTGAGTACCCCCCAGGGAAGGTTTTTGTTGTTACAGAGTCTCTTTAATCAGAAATAACTTTATCCCTACTTATGACACAGAAATGAAATATATATTGTTTTTTCAAGACAAACTAGGCTTTCATTGTATGCCATTTTTTACCCTCAAACTATTTTGTTTTCTATGAATTTTAATGGGAAAACAAAGAAAAAATAGAAAAAAACATCTCAGTTTTACCAAATCCCAGTTTAAAAATAAAAAGTGCTACTGTAGATAAAAACCACACATTTTGTTTGGCTATTCTTACTGCTTATCACAAAACTTAGATTATGTTCCTGTTACAATTAATGGTGAAGATATTTGATTCGGAAATAATGCTAGAGTGTATTTTTCACTATGAAATGAGAAAATAAAAGTATTTTTAATAGTAAAAAGCAATCTCATTAGCTCAGGAAACCTATATTCCCGTTCACCAATTAGTGCTGCGTCAGATAGTGCCAGAAATGTGCACAGGAGCAATGTCCAATCCTGCACAGCACTGCTTCTGCTACAAGACGTATATCTACTGACTCGTGGCTTAGATGAAGTCACAGAGGACGTATATCTACTGACTTGCGGATAAAGTGGTTAAAATTTGTGGCGTTTATGGATCTCTCAGACAAAAAGGTTCCTGACCCCTGGGGTAGAGTGTCAGCTCCCTGGCCTGGAGCTTTCTGTTCACAAAAGCAGATGCCCTTTTAATTTAGCTTTCAAATTAATAGCGTTGGCAGTGATGAAACGCCTTTTATGTTACATACTTTCAATCAACAAGATTGTTATATGCAAGTTACAGGAGACGGGGTTGAGGAGTCGGTGAAATTATAAACGGAAGAGTTGGGAGGATTTTTGTACCGACTCCGCAGCCCTACAATTTCTTGGCATGCATTGCAGCGGACGCACGCGCAACACTTCGCTGGGAAGTTGGAAATGCACCGGATGCGGATTCTCCATGGAGAAGATGGCCGATTACATACGGGGTCCAGAGACCAGCACCCCGTAGACAAGTAATGAGGCTCACTCCAATTCTGGATATAAGCAACAGTCAGAGGGATTTGTTTAACAAACAAACCATGATTCTGTGAGGTCACTAAACAGCCATTGTGTCATTCTGGCTCTTTCGAACTTTTGTAATTTGCACTGTGGATCCGCTTTCACATTTGACAAAAAACCTGAAAGGGTCTTAGGGAAGGTTCAATGCCACAACAGGTTCTCTTGTAAAGTCCATCCTCCCCGGGACCCGGCAAACCAGCAGCTCCTAAGCTGGCAGATCACAGCACACCACCGGCGCATTCCTGGCCGCTATTCCCCGCAGAGAGCCTGCAATAGTCCTGCAGCATGTGATAAGGCACACAGGAATGCTGGAGCTATGCAGGGCCATGGCGGAGGTCAGCAGAACAGGTGCGCTGGAAAATAGGACGGATTGTTTCCCTTCCATTTCCTCCTGCGTTCAAATGGAGTTGTGCCATCCCCTTTATTATAGATACGCAGCACGGGAAGGGGGGGGGGGAAACATGCCTGGAGGGAGCCCTGAGAAACGCTCTGTACAGAACATCGTACAGTCCCATAAATGTCTGCATATTAGGGGCTGGCTCAAATGGGCACTTTCTTAAAGAGGACCTGTAACCCAGGATTGAACTTCATCTTGATCAGTAGCGGATACTCCCTTTCCCACGGAAAAATCTTTACCTATCCTCATATACCATATTTCAGGAGTGTCGTGTACATGTCCTCCCCCAAATGGCGTCCTCCGGTCTCCACCAAGGCCTCCTCCGGCCTCCACCAAGGCCTCCTCCGGCCTCCACCAAGGCCTCCTCCGGTCTCCACCAAGGCCTCCTCCGGCCTCGCCCATGTGTCCGTCCTCCGTGCATCCTCCCGCCTCCCCGTGCGTCCTCCCGCCTCCCCCATGAATGAAGCGTCATTAGAAGCCGGTACCAGTGAAGCCACACAGAGAAGACTGATGTCTGCAATCGCTGCGGGCATGATGGATGAGGTAAGCTGCTGCTCATACGGGGGTCGGGGGGGGGGGGGGGGCGGTTCGGGAGACACAAGGGGGAGGGAGGAAAGGCATGCGGTGGGGAGACCGCCACACATGCAGGGAATCCCCGACGTCAGGTCATTGGTTTGTATCGGCGGGCATTCGTAAGTCAGGCATTCCCTGCCTTTGCCGAATAAGACGCAGGGATTTTTTTCCCCATTTTTTGGAGAGAAAAAGTGCGTCTTATACAGCAGCAAATACTGTAGTTCATCAGGAGGGTCTGTATGGCTGATACTGTGGTGAAACCCCTCCTACAGTGTGATGTCAGTACCATGGTCCCGACAGTTCGCGGTCTGTGAACCTCGCTGCATTGTGGGAAATTACAGCTTTTTCCAGCTGCCAAGCTTACTCTGGGTTTTCTGAAGGGGTATATATATATTAAACTGATGTTAAGAAATGCAGGCCCTGGACTACGTAGGAGCTGGACAGATAACAGCCCAGAGACGAGATGCACACAGCCAGGCAGTAGCAGCACCAGGGAAACGTTAGACTTTTATCCGAGAGCTGAACTCTTTGCAGAGAGACGCAGACTGATCATATCAGAGCCAGCAAATGTAGCAGACGGTGAAGCAATCTTGGCTCATTACAGAGCAGTGCATTAGCACAATCCTTCCTTCTGCTCCACGATAATATATTATCCATGCTGGTAGCATTAAGGCTGGGCAGCCAAACCCCCATCATGTCTGCAACGTCTGCAGCTCACGGACCAGACATCGCGTAGGGATGATGCATCGCTTACAGATCTGCAGCTCACAGACCAGACATCGCGCAGGGATGATGCATCGCTTACAGATCTGCAGACCAGACACAGCACAGACATGATGTATAGCTTACAGATCTGCAGTTCACGGACCAGACATCGCGCAGGGATGATGCATCGCTTACAGATCTGCAGTTCACGGACCAGACATCGCGCAGGGATGATGCATCGCTTACAGATCTGCAGCTCTGTAGACCAGACACAGCACAGACACGATGAATCATTTACAGATCTGCAGCTCTCCAGGCAGACACCACACAGGCATGATGCATCGCTTACAGAGCTGCAGCTCTCCAGCCAGACACTGTGCAGGCATGATGTATCGCTTATAGGTTATAGTAACAAGCGTCCCATCCGCCCATAAAAAGGAGTGTTTGTGAGAGAGGGAAAAGCGAGGAATCGTGATGCTCTCGATGCACCGTGCGTCACAAACCTCATACGCTTCACTGATATACAGCGACTATCAGACACAACCAATGAGAGCTTGGCGATTCTACCTTGTATGCAAATATCACACAAATTCCACTTCCTGTCAGTTTTGATTGGACCAATTCCAAGTGAAATAAAATCTGCATTAAATTTGTAGCATTATTTCCATCTATTATACAGCAGAGTCCTGGTTATCCAGAACGCAACTAACGAGCAGTCTCAACCAACTAGCACAAATCAGCATGTACTATTGCGCAAGTGCAGAACGCTCCTGGCTGTAGGACCGCGATAATGAAGCATGCGCGTAGCTGCACTGTGCCTGCACCCACTGGCCCACAAATCCGGGAGCTATAATGGAGGATTGAGGAGGCTGAGGACGGCGGAGTGGGAGCGATCAGGCCAAAGGGGGCAGGAGGAAGCCCCAGGTATGTATGATTTTTTTTTTCCCTTATTCATTTCAGGTACACTTCATTATGTCGCCGTCTGTGATAAAAGTCAGAATGTAAATCAGGGAGAGAGAAGATATTACAATGGGCAAACACTGACTAAATCATCTGTAGATGACTATTATAAAAATAAAAATTGAGTTATTTTATTCATTACATTATTTTCACTACAGTTCCTCTTTGAAAGTCACGGGCATTGCTCTCCGTGCCACGCGGCTACATTCTGCAGAACGCTCCAGGTCATCGTGGACGGAGATTAAGCGAAGCAGCGTGACTGCAATACAGGTCAGATGGAGAAGTGTAAACATCACACCTCAAAGTCAGATCTCAGCACAGAGCTCTGTACAGGTCTATACATTCCCTCTACAAGCCATCTCTGTCCCATATGCCTCCTCCTGCAGGATATACATGAGGGGGATCACAGCAGCGGCCGAGCCCAGATCCCAGCACAGAGCTCTGTACACATCTATACATTCCCTCTACAAGCCATCTCTGTCCCATATGCCTCCTCCTGCAGGATATACGTGAGGGGGATCACAGCAGTGGCCGGGCCCAGATCCCAGCACAGAGCTCTGTACACATCTATACATTCCCTCTACAAGCCATCTCTGTCCCATATGCCTCCTCCTGCAGGATATACATGAGGGGATCACAGCAGTGGCCGGACCCAGATCCCAGCACAGAGCTCTGTACACGTCTATACATTCCCTCTACAAGCCATCTCTGTCCCATATGCCTCCTCCTGCAGGATATACATGAGGGGATCACAGCAGTGGCCGGACCCAGATCCCAGCATAGAGCTCCATACACGTCTATACATTTCCTCTACAAGCCACCTCTGTCCCATATGCCTCCTCCTGCAGGATATACGTGAGGGGATCACAGCAGTGGCCGGACCCAGATCTCAGCACAGAGCTCTGTACAGGTCTATACATTCCCTCTACAAGCCATCTCTGTCCCATATGCCTCCTCCTGCAGGATATACGTGAGGGGATCACAGCAGTGGCCGGACCCAGATCTCAGCACAGAGCTCTGTACAGGTCTATACATTCCCTCTACAAGCCATCTCTGTCCCATATGCCTCCTCCTGCAGGATATACATGAGGGGATCACAGCAGTGGCCGGGCCCAGATCCCAGCACAGAGCTCTGTACAGGTCTATACATTCCCTCTACAAGCCATCTCTGTCCCATATGCCGCCTCCTGCAGGATATACATGAGGGGATCACAGCAGTGGCCGGGCCCAGATCCCAGCACATGGCTCTGTACACATCTATACATTCCCTCTACAAGCCATCTCTGTCCCATATGCCTCCTCCTGCAGGATAAACATGAGGGGGATCACAGCAGTGGCCGAGCCCAGATCCCAGCATAGAGCTCCATACACGTCTATACATTCCCTCTACAAGCCATCTCTGTCCCATATGCCTCCTCCTGCAGGATATACATGAGGGGGATCACAGCAGTGGCTGAGCCCAGATCCCAGCATAGCGCTCCATACACGTCTATACATTCCCTCTACAAGCCATCTCTGTCCCATATGCCTCCTCCTGCAGGATATACATGAGGGGATTACAGCAGTGGCCGGGCCCAGATCCCAGCACAGAGCTCTGTACACATCTATACATTCCCTCTACAAGCCATCTCTGTCCCATATGCCTCCTCCTGCAGGATATACATGAGGGGGATCACAGCAGTGGCCGGGCCCAGATCCCAGCACAGAGCTCTGTACAGGTCTATACATTCCCTCTACAAGCCATCTCTGTCCCATATGCCTCCTCCTGCAGGATATACATGAGGGGTCACAGCAGTGGCTGAGCCCAGATCCCAGCACAGAGCTCTGTACACATCTATACCTTCCCTCTACACGCCATCTCTGTCCCATATGCCTCCTCCTGCAGGATATACCTGAGGGGATCACAGCAGTGACCGAGCCCAGATCCCAGCACATGGCTCTGTACACGTCTATACATTCCCTCTACAAGCCATCTCTGTCACATATGCCTCCTCCTGCAGGATATACGTGAGGGGGATCATAGCAGTGGCTGAGCCCAGATCCCAGCATAGCGCTCCATACACGTCTATACATTCCCTCTACAAGCCATCTCTGTCCCATATGCCTCCTCCTGCAGGATATACGTGAGGGGATCACAGCAGTGGCTGAACCCAGATCCCAGCACAGAGCTCTGTACACATCTATACATTCCCTCTACAAGCCATCTCTGTCCCATATGCCTCCTCCTGCAGGATATACATGAGGGGGAATCACAGCAGTGGCCGGGCCCAGATCCCAAGCATAGAGCTCTGTACACATCTATACATTCCCTCTACAAGCCACCTCTGTCCCATATGCCTCCTCCTGCAGGATATACGTGAGGGGGATCACAGCAGTGACCGAGCCCAGATCCCAGCACATGGCTCTGTACACGTCTATACATTCCCTCTACAAGCCATCTCTGTCACATATGCCTCCTCCTGCAGGATATACGTGAGGGGGATCATAGCAGTGGCTGAGCCCAGATCCCAGCATAGCGCTCCATACACGTCTATACATTCCCTCTACAAGCCATCTCTGTCCCATATGCCTCCTCCTGCAGGATATACGTGAGGGGATCACAGCAGTGGCTGAACCCAGATCCCAGCACAGAGCTCTGTACACATCTATACATTCCCTCTACAAGCCATCTCTGTCCCATATGCCTCCTCCTGCAGGATATACATGAGGGGGATCACAGCAGTGGCCGGGCCCAGATCCCAAGCATAGAGCTCTGTACACATCTATACATTCCCTCTACAAGCCACCTCTGTCCCATATGCCTCCTCCTGCAGGATATACGTGAGGGGGATCACAGCAGTGACCGAGCCCAGATCCCAGCACATGGCTCTGTACACGTCTATACATTCCCTCTACAAGCCATCTCTGTCACATATGCCTCCTCCTGCAGGATATACGTGAGGGGATCACAGCAGTGGCCGAGCCCAGATCCCAGCATAGCGCTCCATACACGTCTATACATTCCCTCTACAAGCCATCTCTGTCCCATATGCCTCCTCCTGCAGGATATACATGAGGGGGATCACAGCAGTGGCTGAGCCCAGATCCCAGCATAGCGCTCCATACACGTCTATACATTCCCTCTACAAGCCATCTCTGTCCCATATGCCTCCTCCTGCAGGATATACATGAGGGGGATCACAGCAGTGGCCGGGCCCAGATCCCAGCACAGAGCTCTGTACACATCTATACATTCCCTCTACAAGCCATCTCTGTCCCATATGCCTCCTCCTGCAGGATATACATGAGGGGGATCACAGCAGTGGCCGAGCCCAGATCCCAGCACAGCGCTCTGTACACATCTATACATTCCCTCTACAAGCCATCTCTGTCCCATATGCCTCCTCCTGCAGGATATACGTGAGGGGGAATCACAGCAGTGGCTGAACCCAGATCCCAGCACAGAGCTCTGTACACATCTATACATTCCCTCTACAAGCCATCTCTGTCCCATATGCCTCCTCCTGCAGGATATACATGAGGGGGATCACAGCAGTGGCTGAACCCAGATCCCAGCACAGAGCTCTGTACACATCTATACATTCCCTCTACAAGCCATCTCTGTCCCATATGCCTCCTCCTGCAGGATATACATGAGGGGGATCACAGCAGTGGCCGGGCCCAGATCCCAAGCATAGAGCTCTGTACACATCTATACATTCCCTCTACAAGCCACCTCTGTCCCATATGCCTTATCCTGCAGGATATACATGAGGGGGATCACAGCAGTGGCCGAGCCCAGATCCCAGCACAGCGCTCTGTACACATCTATACATTCCCTCTACAAGCCATCTCTGTCCCATATGCCTCCTCCTGCAGGATATACGTGAGGGGGATCACAGCAGTGGCTGATCCCAGATCCCAGCACAGAGCTCTGTACACATCTATACATTCCCTCTACAAGCCATCTCTGTCCCATATGCCTCCTCCTGCAGGATATACATGAGGGGGATCACAGCAGTGGCCGGGCCCAGATCCCAAGCATAGAGCTCTGTACACATCTTTACATTCCCTCTACAAGCCATCTCTGTCCCATATGCCTCCTCCTGCAGGATATACGTGAGGGGATCACAGCAGTGGCCGGGCCCAGATCCCAGCATAGAGCTCTGTACACGTCTATACATTCCCTCTACAAGCCATCTCTGTCCCATATGCCTCCTCCTGCAGGATATACATGAGGGGATCACAGCAGTGGCTGGGCCCAGATCCCAGCACAGAGCTCTGTACACATCTATACATTCCCTCTACAAGCCACCTCTGTCCCATATGCCTCCTCCTGCAGGGTATACATGAGGGGGATCACAGCAGTGGCCGAGCCCAGATCCCAGCATAGAGCTCCATACACGTCTATACATTTCCTCTACAAGCCACCTCTGTCCCATATGCATCCTCCTGCAGGATATACATGAGGGGGATCACAGCAGTGGCCCAGCCCAGATCCCAGCATAGAGCTCTGTACACGTCTATACATTCCCTCTACAAGCCATCTCTGTCCCATATGCCTCCTCCTGCAGGATATAGGTGAGGGGATCACAGCAGTGGCCGAGCCCAGATCCCAGCACAGAGCTCTGTACACGTCTATACATTCCCTCTACAAGCCATCTCTGTCCCATATGCCTCCTCCTGCAGGATATACGTGAGGGGATCACAGCAGCAGCTGAGCCCAGATCCCAGCACAGAGCTCTGTACACGTCTATACATTCCCTCTACAAGCCATCTCTGTCCCATATGCCTCCTCCTGCAGGATATAGGTGAGGGGATCACAGCAGTGGCCGGGCCCAGATCCCAGCATAGAGCTCTGTACACATCTATACATTCCCTCTACAAGCCATCTCTGTCCCATATGCCTCCTCCTGCAGGATATAGGTGAGGGGATCACAGCAGTGGCTGAACCCAGATCCCAGCACAGAGCTCTGTACACGTCTATACATTCCCTCTACACGCCATCTCTGTCCCATATGCCTCCTCCTGCAGGATATACGTGAGGGGATCACAGCAGTGGTTGAACCCAGATCCCAGCACAGAGCTCTGTACACGTCTATACATTCCCTCTACAAGCCATCTCTGTCCCATATGCCGCCTCCTGCAGGATATACATGAGGGGATCACAGCAGTGGCCGGGCCCAGATCCCAGCACAGAGCTCTGTACACATCTATACATTCCCTCTACAAGCCATCTCTGTCCCATATGCCTCCTCCTGCAGGATATACATGAGGGGATCACAGCAGTGGCCGGGCCCAGATCCCAGCACAGAGCTCTGTACACATCTATACATTCCCTCTACAAGCCATCTCTGTCCCATATGCCTCCTCCTGCAGGATATAGGTGAGGGGATCACAGCAGTGGCTGAACCCAGATCCCAGCACAGAGCTCTGTACACGTCTATACATTCCCTCTACACGCCATCTCTGTCCCATATGCCTCCTCCTGCAGGATATACGTGAGGGGATCACAGCAGTGGTTGAACCCAGATCCCAGCACAGAGCTCTGTACACGTCTATACATTCCCTCTACAAGCCATCTCTGTCCCATATGCCGCCTCCTGCAGGATATACATGAGGGGATCACAGCAGTGGCCGGGCCCAGATCCCAGCACAGAGCTCTGTACACATCTATACATTCCCTCTACAAGCCATCTCTGTCCCATATGCCTCCTCCTGCAGGATATATGTGAGGGGGATCACAGCAGTGGCCGAGCCCAGATCCCAGCACAGAGCTCTGTACACATCTATACATTCCCTCTACACGCCATCTCTGTCCCATATGCCTCCTCCTGCAGGATATACATGAGGGGATCACAGCAGTGGCTGAGCCCAGATCCCAGCATAGCGCTCCATAGACGTCTATACATTCCCTCTACAAGCCATCTCTGTCCCATATGCCTCCTCCTGCAGGATATACGCGAGAGGCAGTCACAGCAGTGGCTGAGCACAGAGCTCTGTGCTAAGGCACTATATGTACATAAATCATATACTGCATTCAAAATAGTACTCATCCAGCAAATCTTCCAGTCCAAGTACTAGTCACAATGCAGCCACCAATCCCTCAGCAGACTATCAGGCACTACAAAGCTGGGGACACATTAAAGGGGAACTGAAGAGAGAGGTATATGGAGGCTGCCATGTTTATTTCCTTTTAAGCAATACCAGTTGCCTGGCAGCCCTGCTGATCCTCTGCCTCTAATACTATTAGCCATAGCCCCTGAACAAGCATGCAGCAGATCAGGCGTTTCAGACTTTAAAGTCCAATCTGACAAGACTAGCTGCGTGCTTGTTTCTGGTGTTATTCAGATACTACTGCAGAGAAATAGACCAGTAGGGCTGCCAGGCAACTGGTATTGATTAAAAGGAAATAAATATGGCAGCCTCCATATACCTCTTACGTCAGTTCGCCTTTAAAGGGAACCCAACAAAGTAAGTGTGCGTGCGTGTGTGTGGCTAGGAACAAGGGAAAAATCTGGCAATGACTCTGGTTGGAAAGATATGGGGCTGCAACCAGGGTCGGAGTTAATATAGAACACTGGAAAGTTGAGACACACTTGATTGGGCATTAGAAAACTGTAGCAAAGTATTACAGGCACAGGAAAGTCTTGCCACTCATACGGGGCCTTGGAACTGGTAAGTATAGAAGTGTGGCACCACCCAATACTTGGGGAAACATGGGGGCACAGATTTCTCAAAACCAGTGCATGGAAAACTGGGGCAGATCCTATGTAAAAATGGAGATGTGCAGATCATGAGACTATTGTAGGGATTATACTGTGTACTCTATAAAGTGCTGCAGAATATGTCAGTGCTGTATAAATACATAATAATAATAATAATAATCATAATAATAATAATATGGTAGGACATTAGGCTATGACTATGGTAGGATTAGAGTGTGAGCTCCTCTGAGGACAGTCAGTGACATGACTATGTACTCTGTAATGTGCTGCAGAAGATGTCAGGGCTATATAAATACATAATAACAATATGGTAGGACATTAGACTATGACTATGGTGGGATTAGAGTGTGAGCTCCTCTGAGGACAGTCAGTGACATGACTATGTACTTTGTACAGTGCTGCAGGAGATGTCAGTGCTATATAAATACATAATAATAATATGGTAGGACATTAGACTATGACTATGGTAGGATTAGATTGTAAGCTCCTCTGAGGACAGTCAGTGACATGACTATGTAATCTGTAAAGTGCTGCAGAAGATGTCAGTGATAAGTACATAATAATAATATGGTAGGACATTAGACTATGAATATGTTAGGATTAGCTTGTGAGCTCCTCTGAGGACAGTCAGTGACATGACTATGTACTCTGTAATGTGCTGCAGAAGATGTCAGTGCTATATAAATACATAATAATAATATGGTAGGACATTAGGCTATGACTATGGTAGGATTAGAGTGTGAGCTCCTCTGAGGACAGTCAGTGACATGACTATGTACTCTGTAAAATGCTGCAGAAGATGTCAGTGCTATATAAATACATTATAACAAGGTTTCCTATAGCAGGGGATACTTGGTATAAGCACAAGCTTTCATGCAGGATACATAGTTCTATTATAATACAGGCATGTAACTGGGGATACCCTGAAGCATCAAAGCAGGTATGGAAACTGTAAACCGGAGACCAATTACTGCACATCCAGGAACAGCAATTGCAACAGAGAAGAAATAAGCGATGGGCTCTTCTGACAAATATTCTTGGCAGCCGGCACTAAACAAGAGCGCGATAAACCGTCGGAGCAGCTACAAAGCAATCCAACCTAATAATACCACCTTTATTTATATTATTCACATGCCGTAAAAACAGGCCTATTTTTATGACGGGCTGACAGCATAAATCACGGCGGCGTGGAATATAATTGCTACAGAGCTGTGTGATAACGGAGATTTAGAGCAGCGTAGGAGGCGGAGTTAGCGGCCCGATGATCCGTCGCTGCCACGCTCGGACGGCTCGCTGTGAAGAGCGGATCTGTGTTCCTCCCAGCAGAACGATATCGATTTCTCTGGAAGGAGGACAGCGCGGGATTCCCCAACGGACAACCTCAGCCTGAAATAAATCTTTATACCCGGGCGCAGCAGCGGAAACCCCCCGCCAGCGACCCGCTTCAGATGCAGAGCTTTTATTAAATCGCCAGGCGGCTTCGGCCTTCGCGGCGGGAAGAGCAGCGAGTGAGAATCCCCTCTGGCAGGAAGTGAGCAATCAGCGGACAGGCGAGATGGGCAGATAGGCTCCATTACCAAACCACTCCGCAAAAATCTAATAACGAGGGAAAGCCACAGTGCGGAGGCCGCCTTCGGAGCACCAACCTCAGGCCCCGTTCACACTTGCGTTTTGCCATGCTAACGGACCGGATCCTGATCGGATCAGGACCTGATCCGGATCGGAACCGTACGGTTCCGATCCGGATCCGGTCCGTTTGCATCAGGCTGCCATCCGGATCCGTGTACAAAAAATAGTGAAATTTTAAGAAAAAAATGTTGGGGTCAGCAGAAGGTGCACCTGGCAAATAAACGGACCGGATCCTGATCGGATCCTGATCGGATCAGGACCTGATCCTGATCAGAACCGTACGGTTCCGATCCGGATCCCATCCGTTTGTATCAGGCATGCATCAGGCTACCATCCGGATCCGTGGGCAAAAAATAGCGAAATTTAAAAAAAAAAATGTTGGGGTCAGCAGACGGTGCACCTGGTGCACCTGTAGAATCAGGTTCCCCGCTGTAGGCCTCACCTCCACCTCCGACATACTGCCAAACAGCTCCAGCACGTCTGTCACTGCTGCTCCACTCCAGACATGCTTGGCCCATGTGTCCCCATCCAAAATGGCCGCTTGGATACGCATAGGAAGTGGGGTAGAATGTCAGGTTTTTGTAGGCAGTGTGTTCTGTGCCTTCCGTTCCCCATTGGTTTCTGTGTTCCGGATGTTGCTGTCAGGCTCAGGTCCGGCTCCGGTCCGGGTACGTGGGCCGGAGATCCGGATCCAAAAAATAGCGCATGTTGGAAAACTGTCCGGATCCGGTCCGGCTCCGTATGTGAACGTCCGCATAGCCTTTGCATTGCTATGCGGAACGTACGTTCCGTTTGTACAGTATGCGGTCCGGATCAGATCCGGAAAATCCGGATAGCGAACGCTAATGTGAACCGGGCCTCACATCATAGGAGGAGGGGGAAGATCGGTCGTCCGCTGATACCCGATGGCTCAATCACCCAACAGCCCCAAGTAAAAAAAGACAAGAAACACCCGCCTGCAACTTGTAAAAATGAAGATAGGTTCACAGTGGGCAGTTGCACGACGTACATGCTATAATGTTTTACGACGACTGTGAACTGCAGTGGAGACTGGACATACCATGCAAAGCCTGCATGCAGGGAGTTAGAACAACATGATCAGTTGCTATGCAGTACTGTGAACAGGCCCACAGAACTGTATGGGCAGCGAGTTGACATGCAGAGCAAACAATGATACTTAAAAAAGCGATCGGTCAATAAAGCAAAGAAACAACTTTAAAAGCGGCAAACGATGCAGTCATTGGAAAAGCAAACGATGCGGAAAGAATATACAAGGGCTGTGGAATCAGAGTCGAGGAGTCGGAGCAATTTTTGGGTGCCTGGAGACGGGGAAAAATGCACCGACTCTGACTCCTAATGAATTTAAACTGTAATTAAAATAGAAAATATGATAAAATGTTCTATTTCTCAGATAATAGTCATCATAAATAATTTATACATACAGTGCTGTGCTTAGTCCACAAAAATGAAATAAACCAATCAAAAATGATAAAGTGTAGAGAAACCGAAAGGACAATAATATAGTGTAGTATGTTAAGCAATAAATGAAATAAAGGTTACTAGCCAACCCGCGTCGTAGCATACGCCGCATCTATCTATCTAATAGAGCAGGTGCCTCAACATTGAAGCAAGAAGAAGAAGTAGGCTTTCCATGAGAAAATGTATGCGTGCTCAAACACCAAGTTTAACCCTAGCAAGTCTGGCTTTGCAAATCCGGCCTAATTGGCTATTCATGAGGCAATGCTCATGCAAATATGCATTTGCTTTCGCATGCCAAACTATGCAGGGTCAAAAAACCAATACTGCAAAGTGCTCTCTTGCTGCCTGGGAACCACAGCGGCACCCCGGAGTGGGAGGCTGGGTGGCGCAGCTGCCCAACCCCCCCCCCCCACAAGCGTGGCCAGCGCTGGGGAGAGCCGTCCGCACCCACCTCCTAATATTAAAAACAGCCACTTACCTTAACGTCCATTGGGTTCTGCTACATGCGCATTAATTTTCTCATGGAAAGCATTTTGTGCAGTTTGTATCCTTTGGAGGCAGGTGGTGGATGGCTTGCTCCGGTGGTGTGAACCCTGGAGTGAGTGCGCCTATCCTCCCCTCCCCCCCTCTGGAGTGCTGTATGTGAGCCAGCCCTGAGCTCTAAAGCTCGGGGTGACCCATGCTTCTCTCCTTTCTCATATGGTGCCCCCAAATTAATGCGCATGTAGCAGAACGCAATGGACGTTAAGGTAAGTGCCCGTTTTTAATATTGGGAGGTGGGTGCAGACGGCTCTCCCCGGCGCTGGCCAAACTTGGGGGGGGGGGGGGGGGGGGTCGGGGGGTCGTCAACGCCACCCAGCCTCCCCCTCCGGGGTGCCGCTGTGGTTTCCAGGCAGTGAGAGAGCCTGGGACCCTGCGGTCCCCCCAGTTGTATAAAAAGGGGGCATTGGGAATCCTCCCCGTGGCGCTCCTGGAGGCCATGGAGCACACCAAAAACTGCTAGCAGATCCGCAAAATGCTAGCAGATTTTGAAACGATTTTTTCTTATTTTTCTGTAGCATTTCAGCTAGCATTTTGCGGTTTTGTAAAGCGTTTTTGGTGTAGTAGATTTCATATATTGTTACAGTAAAGCTGTTACTGAACAGCTTCTGTAACAAAAACGCCTGCAAAACCGCTCTGAACTGCCGTTTTTCAGAGCGGTTTGCGTTTTTCCTATACTTTACATTGGAGGCAGAAACTCCTCCGCAATCCAAAAAAATGCCTCACCTCGGGAGTATGCGTTTCAGCAAAGCGCCTCCCGCTCTGGTGTGCACCAGCCCATTGAAATACATTACCCAAGCGTATCCGCAGCCGCAAGCGGATTGCAAAACGCTGTCGAACCGCTCTGGTGTGCACTAAGCCGGATAGTGCTAATGTAGCATGTAGCAGGGTGACTGCTTTGTGGTATTGGTTTGTGCATGCATTTGCATGAGCATTGCCTCATGAATATCCAATTAGGCCAGATTTGCAATGTCAGACGTGCTAGGGTAAGGCCTCTTTTCCATGGACTGTGAATAGGCAGTGAAATGGCTCTCAAACTCTCACAACTGCTCGCTGCTGCCTGGTAACTGCTCGCTGCTGCCTGGTAACTGCTCGCTGCTGCCTGGTAACTGCTCGCTGCTGCCTGGTAACTGCTCGCTGCTGCCTGGTAACTGCTCGCTGCTGCCTGGTAACTGCTCGCTGCTGCCTGGTAACTGCTCGCTGCTGCCTGGTAACTGCTCGCTGCTGCCTGGTAACTGCTCGCTGCTGCCTGGTAACTGCTCGCTGCTGCCTGGTAACTGCTCGCTGCTGCCTGGTAACTGCTCGCTGCTGCCTGGTAACTGCTCGCTGCTGCCTGGTAACTGCTCGCTGCTGCCTGGTAACTGCTCGCTGCTGCCTGGTAACTGCTCGCTGCTGCCTGGTAACTGCTCGCTGCTGCCTGGTAACTGCTCGCTGCTGCCTGGTAACTGCTCGCTGCTGCCTGGTAACTGCTCGCTGCTGCCTGGTAACTGCTCGCTGCTGCCTGGTAACTGCTCGCTGCTGCCTGGTAACTGCTCGCTGCTGCCTGGTAACTGCTCGCTGCTGCCTGGTAACTGCTCGCTGCTGCCTGGTAACTGCTCGCTGCTGCCTGGTAACTGCTCGCTGCTGCCTGGTAACTGCTCGCTGCTGCCTGGTAACTGCTCGCTGCTGCCTGGTAACTGCTCGCTGCTGCCTGGTAACTGCTCGCTGCTGCCTGGTAACTGCTCGCTGCTGCCTGGTAACTGCTCGCTGCTGCCTGGTAACTGCTCGCTGCTGCCTGGTAACTGCTCGCTGCTGCCTGGTAACTGCTCGCTGCTGCCTGGTAACTGCTCGCTGCTGCCTGGTAACTGCTCGCTGCTGCCTGGTAACTGCTCGCTGCTGCCTGGTAACTGCTCGCTGCTGCCTGGTAACTGCTCGCTGCTGCCTGGTAACTGCTCGCTGCTGCCTGGTAACTGCTCGCTGCTGCCTGGTAACTGCTCGCTGCTGCCTGGTAACTGCTCGCTGCTGCCTGGTAACTGCTCGCTGCTGCCTGGTAACTGCTCGCTGCTGCCTGGTAACTGCTCGCTGCTGCCTGGTAACTGCTCGCTGCTGCCTGGTAACTGCTCGCTGCTGCCTGGTAACTGCTCGCTGCTGCCTGGTAACTGCTCGCTGCTGCCTGGTAACTGCTCGCTGCTGCCTGGTAACTGCTCGCTGCTGCCTGGTAACTGCTCGCTGCTGCCTGGTAACTGCTCGCTGCTGCCTGGTAACTGCTCGCTGCTGCCTGGTAACTGCTCGCTGCTGCCTGGTAACTGCTCGCTGCTGCCTGGTAACTGCTCGCTGCTGCCTGGTAACTGCTCGCTGCTGCCTGGTAACTGCTCGCTGCTGCCTGGTAACTGCTCGCTGCTGCCTGGTAACTGCTCGCTGCTGCCTGGTAACTGCTCGCTGCTGCCTGGTAACTGCTCGCTGCTGCCTGGTAACTGCTCGCTGCTGCCTGGTAACTGCTCGCTGCTGCCTGGTAACTGCTCGCTGCTGCCTGGTAACTGCTCGCTGCTGCCTGGTAACTGCTCGCTGCTGCCTGGTAACTGCTCGCTGCTGCCTGGTAACTGCTCGCTGCTGCCTGGTAACTGCTCGCTGCTGCCTGGTAACTGCTCGCTGCTGCCTGGTAACTGCTCGCTGCTGCCTGGTAACTGCTCGCTGCTGCCTGGTAACTGCTCGCTGCTGCCTGGTAACTGCTCGCTGCTGCCTGGTAACTGCTCGCTGCTGCCTGGTAACTGCTCGCTGCTGCCTGGTAACTGCTCGCTGCTGCCTGGTAACTGCTCGCTGCTGCCTGGTAACTGCTCGCTGCTGCCTGGTAACTGCTCGCTGCTGCCTGGTAACTGCTCGCTGCTGCCTGGTAACTGCTCGCTGCTGCCTGGTAACTGCTCGCTGCTGCCTGGTAACTGCTCGCTGCTGCCTGGTAACTGCTCGCTGCTGCCTGGTAACTGCTCGCTGCTGCCTGGTAACTGCTCGCTGCTGCCTGGTAACTGCTCGCTGCGCACACAGCTCAACAGTCCGTGGAATAGAGGCCTTAAACTTGGTGTTTGATCACGCATAAATTTTCTCATGCAAAGTACTTCTTCTTGTTTGAAGGTTGAGGCACTTAGTCTATTATATATATATATAGATTGTGAGAAAATTATACTCACAAACATGGGTTACCACAAAGGCAACCACTGTATAGGCAGGTGAGGAGATTAGACCTGTCCTCACTCAGGGCTAAGAAGTCGCTCTCTGTAGATGCGAAAGGGGGCAGATCACCCCTCCACCAGGGGTGGACACGGTAGAGCAGTAGGAGAATAGAGGCGCCAGCAGGATAAAAGTGGATAAAAAATTTAAAATTTGCTGGGAGGAAGTGGTGGACTTACTTCCATAAAGCAGACACGAAAGACTGTCTGAATAGTAGCAATCACATTTATTAAATAGTACCCCAAAAAAGTGCAACACGTTTCGCAGGCCCAGCCCGCTTCATCAGGCAATAAACGTGGGGACAAAACAGAATTTCGGCATTAGCAGGTGTAGCGCCTAAGTCAACTGAGGCGCTACACCTGCTAATGCCGAAATTCTGTTTTGTCCCCACGTTTATTGCCTGATGAAGCAATACGGGAAGATTGCGCCCGAAGCCCTGTACTGGAGACACAAATAGTCTCCAGTACAGGGCTTCGGACGCCATCTTCCCGTAGCCCTGCTCTGCCTGCCGGAAGACTATGCAGGCTAGAGCAGGGCTGCGGGCTATGAACTGGCGCGGCGTCTAGTAGACGGCGCAGACAGTTCATGCAATGGACGGAACATAGCGAAGCAGCGATGGCGTGCCAGCAGATTTTGCTACGGGTGCCGGATCTGGCATGCGTGCCATAGGTTCGCCATCGCTGGCCTAGGGCCTGATAAATGTTCTTTGTTCCTGTCTTCTACAACTACTCTCACCAAGGACTAGTTTTAGTCTATGACTAAACGTATTAGAGGCAGAAGATCCGCCCGATATCCAAGTAACGGGTAGTGTTTAAAAGGGAATAAATATGGAAGCCTCTATATCCCTCTCACTTCAATTGTTTTTCAAAAAATTCCTAAGCGTCGGCAGTTAAGAGACGCATTTCATGTTGCATACTTTCAATCAACAAGATTGTAATATGCAAATTACAGGAGTCGGAGGAATCCTAACCTGAGGAGTTGGAGTCGGTGGATTTTTATACCGACTCCACAGCCCTAGAATATACCATTTAAAAGTTGTTTTTACGCAAGCGCTGTGGTTTGTGTACGATAGTTTAATTAAAAGTGATCCAAAATCCGAGCCATGCCTTAAAGAGAACCCGAGGTGGGATTTTATTATGCTAGTGGGGCACAGAGGCTGGTTGTGCACAGTATCACCAGCCTCTGTTGCCCCATGGTGTGCCTCAAAGACCCCCCTGCGCGCCGCTATACCCCCGCAGTGCTGGCGACACACAGCGTGTCGCCAGCACAATGTTTACCTTTCGCCTGTCTGTTACCCGCCTCCACCGTATCGGTGCTACCCGCCTGCGTCACTTCCCTCCAATCAGCGGGAGGTAACGATCACAGGCGGGTAGCGCCGATAAGGAGGAGGTGGGGGAGCGGCACTGACAGACAGGCGAGAGGTAAACATTGTCGCCAGCACTGCGGGGGAATAGCGGCGCGCAGGGGGGTCTTTGAGGCACACCATGGGGCAACAGTGGCTGGTGACAGTGTGCACAACCAGCCTCTGTTGCCCCACTAGCATAATAAATTCCCACCTCGGGTTCTCTTTAAAGGGAACCAGAGACGAAGCGCCCTCATGTACTTTACCATATAGATCAGTGGGAACATTAGAGAAAACACCTACCCTGCTCTCTGTTTCATTCTGCACTGCACAGCTTGTTTCTAATCGGCCCCCGACAGCACGCTACAAACTCATGCGAACACATCAGACCCCCGGAGATCAGGCCAAGCCCCACCCCCGACAGCACGCTACAAACTCCTCCGAACACATCAGACCCCTGGGGGATCAGGCCAAGCCCCTCCCCCGACAGCACGCTACAAACTCCTCCGAACACATCAGACCCCCGGGGGATCAGGCCAAGCCCCTCCCCCGACAGCACGCTACAAACTCCTCCGAACACATCAGACCCCCGGGGGGGGGGGGGGGGATCAGGTCAAGCCCCTCCCCTGATAGCACGCTACAAACTCCTCCGAACACATCAGACCCCCGGGGGATCAGGTCAAGCCCCTCCCCCGACAGCACGCTACAAACTCCTCCGAACACATCAGACCCCCGGGGGATCAGGCCAAGCCCCTCCCCTGACAGCACGCTACAAACTCCTCCGAACACATCAGACCCCCGGGGGGGATCAGGTCAAGCCCCTCCCCTGATAGCACGCTACAAACTCCTCCAAACATATCAGACCCCCGGGGGATCAGGTCAAGCCCCTCCCCCGACAGCACGCTACAAACTCCTCCGAACACATCAGATCCCCGGGGGATCAGGCCAAGCCCCTCCCCTGACAGCACGCTACAAACTCCTCCGAACACATCAGACCCCCGGGGGGGATCAGGTCAAGCCCCTCCCCTGATAGCACGCTACAAACTCCTCCAAACATATCAGACCCCCGGGGGATCAGGTCAAGCCCCTCCCCCGACAGCACGCTACAAACTCCTCCGAACACATCAGACCCCCGGGGATCAGGCCAAGCCCCAGGGTGTCCATATTGAATAAGCATTAGCAATTAATTACTCCCGTTTCCAGCAATCAATTCAGCGAATGCAGAAGAACAAGCTGTACGGATGCAGATGGAGACACGGATCTCACTCCATGCATTTGGCTGGAATTGATATAGAAGGGTTAAAGTAATGATCTCATATGTTCCAGCAGAAGCTGCTCGGTGTGGGATGGCATCATCCATTTATCAAGCAGCAATCAATACCTGCAGTCTGACTCCAGCCACACAAAGGGGCCCCATACAGTGGACAGTGAGGAGATCTAACAGCCCCTTATAAAGAGCGATCGTGTTTATTAGACCGGCAGGTGTTCTGCAGAAACAGCTGTACGCGAGGGGTGGGTACACACATACAATGCAGGGCTGTGGAGTCGGTACAAAAATCTTCCGACTCCAACTTCTCAGTTTATGAAACCTCCAACTCTGGGTACCAAAAATTGCTCTGACTCCTCGACTCCAACTCCACAGCCCTGATACAATGCGCTCGAGGTGCGTACACACACACAATGCGCTTGGGGCCGAGAGCTGTACAGACGCCTCCCCAGTAATAATAATATACAGTAAGTCACTGGCCCAGAATGAGTATGCAGATCGCATGCCGTAACTCTGCTGTGACTCCACTGGCTGCATGCTTGTTGCAAGTGAGACTCAAAAACAACTAAAGCCAAAAGTTCAACAGGACAGCCAGCCAACTGGCATGGTTTATAAAGGAATAAAGATGGCAGCCTCCCTTTAATGGTATACGGAGGTGGGTGGGGGAGGGCTTCAGATTTTCTTACCTGGGGCTGCATCCAGCCCCCTGCAGTAGGTCAGGTACCTCACTGTAGTTTCGATCTTCTCCAGGGTGCAGCGGTCAGCTCAGAAATATTCGGCTACTGCGCATACTCGGGCCCGTCCACGCGCCACCTTCATCGCGTGCCAGTAGCTGGGAGCATTCTGCGTATGTGCAGTTCAAGTCTTCGTGAATTGCGTGAGTGCAGAAAGCTTCTGGCCGTAAGAACACAACTGAGGATAGGGCAGCGCATGCGCAATAGCCACAACTAGAGTTCCGGTCGGGGATCTTTCAGCGGGGACGGCAGCCTAATATACTGCAGGAACCTGGAAGAGGCCCCAAGTATTTCAATCTGAACCCCCTCCCCCAAAGCAGGTGCTTCCGGCACCTAGCACCGGCCTGGTAATGACTGACTTGGGTGCCACTACAGCACTAATGTGCAATTCCGGATTCTGGCCAGACCCTGAATTACTCCTCCCCCTGAGCTGCTATGACTTGGTGGGGGAATAGTATTTTACGTCGCTGGGAATTTGAGCGGCAGCAGGGAGAGCCATCATTTGTTTTACCCTGCGCCCAACTCGCCAGCGGTGTACCTACACGTACGACCTCCACAGCCCATCAGTGTTCTGTACCAGACAACCATACAAAGGACTCTTTTTCGCAAGCTACAAATCTCTACTGAAAAGGTCTTTTATCTACTGGGACTTATACTTATTATTGTTCCTTATTATGATTTATTTATATAGCGCTGACATCTTCTGCAGCGCTGTACAGAGTATATATTGTATTGTCATTAAAGGGATACTGTAGGGGGGGGCGGGGGAAAATGAGTTGAACTTACCCGGGGCTTCTAATGGTCCCCCGCAGACATCCTGTGTTGGCGAAGCCACTCACCGATGCTCCGGCCCCGCCTCCGGTTCACTTCTGGAATTTCAGAGTTTATAGTCTGAAAACCACTGTGCCTGCGTTGCCGTGTCCTTGATCCCGCTGATAGCACCCCAGGAGCGTACTGCGCAGGTCCAGTATGGTCTGTGCCTGCACAGTGCGCTCCTGGGGACATCAGCGGGAGTAAAGGACACGGCAACGCAGGCGCAGTGGTTTTCAGACTATAAAGTCTGAAATTCCAGAAGTGAACTGGAGGCGGGGCCAGAGCATCGGTGAGTGGCTTCGCCAACACAGGATGTCTGTGGGGGACCGTTAGAAGCCCCGGGTAAGTTCAACTCATTTTCCCCCGACCCCCCTACAGTATCCCTTTAACATGTTATGATTTATTTATATAGCGCTGACATCTTCCGCAGTGCTGTACAGAGGGGCTCACAATCTAATTCCTCCCATAGTCATATATCTATGACTGTACTGTGTAGTGTATGTATCATAGTCTAGGGCCAATTTTAGGGGGAAGCCAATTAAGTTATCTGTATGTTTTTGTGGTGTGGGAGGAAACCAGAGTGCCCGGAGGAAACCCACACTAAGGGTTGGTGCACAAAAGAGCGGTTCTGAGCGTTTTGAAAACGCTTGCGCTTTGAAAAGCGCTTGGCTATTGTATTTCAATGGGATGGAGCACACCAGAGCGATTTGTTTTTTTCCCCAAAACGCAAACTCGGGTCCTGCAGCATTTCTGCTGATTACTGAGGCGATTCAGCCTCAATGCGAAGTATAGGAAAGTGGAAAATTGCTCTGAAAAGCGCTAAATCAGAGCGTTTTTGTTACAGAAGCTGTTCAGTTACAGCTCTACTGTAACAAAAAAAAATAAAAAACTGCTACACTAAAATACTCAAAAATTGCTAGGCATGATTAGAAAAAAAATCGCTAGGCACATGCCTAGAATCGCCTAGGTAAATCACTTCAAAAAGCGCTGAGCGTTTGCGATTACGCTAGCGCTTTATGGCATGCACTGGCCCAGACACAGGGAGAACATACAAACTCCTTGCAGATAGTGCCATGGCTGGGATTAGACCCGGGAACCCAGCACTGCAAGGCAAGAGCGATAACCACTGTCCTTTTCTTGTAGGTCAGAGAAATAGGTTGGTGCATTATAAATATAAAATATTTTAGCTAGCTGTAACTAGCTACAAGCAGCCTATGTGCAAGCTCTGTCCCCTCGTCACGTCACTCGTGTGGCATGTCCCCAAGGAGACCTGACAGACGAGTTATCTGAGGACCATAATCAGAATATTCACAGGCCATCATTTTCTGCATTCCTACGACGACATAAAACAAGTCCGAAATTAATCTCCGGTCCTGAATGTTCAGACTGACAACAACAAGCTGGGGACCTGCCCAGCCTCGGCCAATTAGTGTGCAGACTCCACTAGAATGAGAGAAGCCAGGCATGGCATAATCCAGAGATAAAAATAAAGAGCTGTTTATCCCAGACGGATTATTATACCAAAGTTCCTGCTCCTCTGTTCTGCAACTAAAGCTGGGTATAGATGCCTTACAAGTGCGAAGTTTGTTCCCTTACCTCCAGCCTCTAGAGGGCGCTAGGCTGCTGTCAGGTGAACTGCATTATCAGTGTCTTGCAGATTGCCACCACTGACAACAGCGAAAGCAGAGCTATTCCAAACTCTAGGGAAGTACACTAAGATAAACCAAAAGAAGCTAAAAAGGATAAGAGTTGAGTCGGTACAAAAATCATCCGACTCCAACTCGTCAGTTTGGGCACATTCACACTTGTGCGCTTTACAAACAATTTCAGCATCGTTGGAAATCGCTAGCGTTTTGAAAAACGATTGTACAATGAAAAGCATATGGAAGTGTTCTCATCTAAGCGAATTGCAGTTTGCTGAAATGCAAATGTGTTGCCTGCATTTTCTGAGCGATTCGCATTTCAATGTTAGGTATAGGAGAACTGGTAAATCCCTCTGGAAACGATGGCCGTGTTCACAATCAACTGAGTTCTTCCAGCGATTTTACCCATCAAACACCTTTTTTTCCCTGTGCAGATGTCATTTCCTGTTTATGGAAGACTTAGGGCTCGTTTCCACTATTGCGTTGCGAAATCGCTGCGGCAAAATTCGCATGAAAATTCGCATGGATGACGATGTATGTGAATTTAACCATGGCAATGCCGGTGTGCTTTTTCCATTGATTTCATGCGAATTCGCATGAAAATTCGCATACCAAAACAGCATGCGAATTCCCTATTAAATACATTAGCGGCGATTCGCATGCATTCCACTCGCAGGCGAATTCTGCGGCTCTTTTGTGCGTTTTTTCACCGCTGAAAAAAAAACGCACCTCAATAACGCTACAGTGGAAACAGGCCCATCCACTTGCATTACATGTGCGAATCCGCATGCGTTGGACGCATGCAGATTCGCGATAGTGGAAACGAGCCCTTAGAAAACTTATTGAACTAGAAAAATCGCTAAACACTAATCGCTGAAAAGAATGCTGGAAAACTCCAGGAGGAAGGGAAAAACAAATAAATCGCTCAGCGTTTACTTTTAGAGATTTCTAGTACGAATGGGCGCTGAATGAAACTACTGATTCTGACTCAAAGTACCCAAGACAGCTCCAACTCCGACTACTTAGTAAAATACTTCCCAGGGCTGTGAATTTGGTAAAAAAAAAAAAAAAAAAAAAAAAAAAAAAAAAAACCCCGACTCCTCAGTTTACGAAAATACTGACTTCAACTCCAACTCGACAGCCCTGGTTGAAATAGATCTGGCAATTGTTGCCTACCTCCAATAAGATCACATCTGGCATACACCAGGAATTTAAAGCTGCCTATATATACGCTGGTTTGAACTTGGCCATGGTGAACTACAAAGATCACCTTGGCTGAGAATCGCGAGTGAATCCTGTGTGTATACCGTGGCTGCCCGACGTCTGCTACAGATTCGGCATCCCAAATCATTAAAGGACTACTGAAGGGAGAGGGATATGGAGGCTGCCATTTTGATTTCCTTTTTATACAATACCAGTTGCCTGGTAGCCCTGCTGGCCTATTTGACTGCAGTAGTGTCTGAATCACACCAGAAACAAGCATGCAGCTAATCTTGTCACATCAGATAATGTCAGAAACACCTGATCTGCTGCATGCTTGTTCAGGGTTTATGGCTGAAAGTATTATGCTACGTACACACTGGCGACTATGGTAGTTTGAAACAGCAGCTTAACGATCGTTCTGCCGACAATCGGGGAAAGAACTTTACCAAATGATTATGAAGTACGACGAACGAACGATATCGGCACAATGAGAAAATCCAACAGGACGGATCATATCGAGCGACAATCGTTACAAAACTATAGTGTGTATAGTTATCTGCCGAGAACGATCGTTACAAGGGCCAATGCGCCTGCGTTGGATTCTGCCCAGCTTCCGTACTTCCTGTGTAGCGCGATCCGTAAAGATTGTTACATTACAAATTTCAAATAAACTTTGTTCTCAAGTTAACTATCATATATTTTTATCAGTTGTAACCCCATGTTAGTGTTTTTTTTTTTTGTTTTTTTTTTAATATATATATATATATATATACACATACATACATATATATACATATATATATATATATATATATATATATATATATATATATATATATATATATATATATATATATATATATATATATATATATATATATATATATATATATATATATATATATATATATATATATATATATATATATATATATATATATATATATATATAAATAAACATGTACGCAACACTTCCCTCTGATCGTTCTTTTCTGCGAGAACGATCGTTAAAATGTGTATGATGATCGCTGCATCCCATTGTTGCATACCAATCTTTCCAATATCGTTCATCTGGTAACTATCGTTCCTTGGAAACGATCGTTATCGCAAGTGTGTACGTAGCATTAGAGGCAGACGATCAGCAGGACAGCCAAGCAACTTGTATTGTGCTTAAAGAGAATCTGTATTGTTAAAATTGCACAAAAGTAAACATACCAGTGTGTTAGGGGACATCTCCTATTACCCTCTGTCACAATTTCGCCGCTCCTCGCCGCATTAAAAGTGGTTAAAAACAGTTTTAAAGAGTTTGTTTATAAACAAACAAAATGGCCACCAAAACAGGAAGTAGATTGATGTACAGTATGTCCACACATAGAAAATACATCCATACACAATCAGGCTGTATACAGCCTTCCTTTTGAATCTCAAGAGATCATTTGTGTGTTTCTTTCCCCCTGCAGCTATCTTCCACTGAAGTGTCAGGCTGTTTCTTCCTGCAGAGTGCAGACAGCTGTGCCTGCATGTAATTCCTCAGTATGTGAAAGCCCAGCCAGCTCAGAGGAGGATTTATCCAGCTTGTAAAAGATGAGAGAGAAGAGAGAAGCTGCCCTTATCTAAATAATACACAGGCAATGTGCAGAGAGGGGCCTGGAGGGGGGAGATGCATCACAGAACCACAACACTGAAAAACTTGGCAGCCTTCCAGACACAGGCTGACAAGTCTGACAAGAGAGAGATAAGTTGATTTATTACAGAGATGGTGATAGTAGAACGTGCTGCAGTAAGCCAGAACACATTAGAATAGCTTTTGGAACTTGTAGGATGAAAAAAAACAGGATGCAATTTTTGTTACGGAGTCTCTTTAAAAGAAAATAAATATGGCAGCCTCCATATAACTCTCACTTCAAGAGTCCTTTAAAAAAGGATTGGTCGATTGGTGTGGTGGATTTTCTTCACAGATATGGCTGTAACTTGTATGCTGAATTACCATCTATAGTTGCGGAGGAGGGGATAGTTCCTTGCACGATGAAAGCGGCGTTGCCGAGCTGGACACATCATACCTCCGCTCTTTATCCAGCCTCCCTAAATAAGTAACTATTGCTGGAGCCCCCATTATGGAGGAGCAGTTACCTCCAATCATGGCAGTTATTAGCCTTGGCCAGGGTGTGAGCAGCTGCCGCAAGGCCCAGTTTCCAGGCTACTGAGATGAAAGGCCAGACAGTTATGATGACGGATCACCACAATTACGCTCCTATAACCACCACCTGAGGTAAAGGAAGGAGCTTTATGAACAATCAACAGCTCTGGGCTCAACAAAAGGCTGTAACAATGCATGGCAAGGCCCCGAACATCCAGCAGGAGAGACAACACCAGAGACAGCCCTGCCAACATACCATGCCCATGTACCAGAGTGCCAGGCTAGAGCATCCAGCAGGAGAGAATACCAGAGAGAGCCCTGCCAACATACCATGCCCATGTACCACAGAGTGCCAGGCTAGAGCATCCAGCAGGAGAGACAATACCAGAGACAGCCCTGCCAACATACCATGCCCATGTACCACAGAGTGCCAGGCTAGAGCATCCAGCAGGAGAGACAATACCAGAGACAGCCCTGCCAACATACCATGCCCATGTACCACAGAGTGCCAGGCTACAGCATCCAGCAGGAGAGACAACACCAGAGACAGCCCTGCCAACATACCATGCCCATGTACCACAGAGTGCCAGGCTAGAGCATCCAGCAGGAGAGACAATACCAGAGACAGCCCTGCCAACATACCATGCCCATGTACCACAGAGTGCCAGGCTAGAGCATCCAGCAGGAGAGACAATACCAGAGACAGCCCTGCCAACATACCATGCCCATGTACCACAGAGTCACAGGCTAGAACATCCAGCAGGAGAGACAATACCAGAGACAGCCCTGCCAACATACCATGCCCATGTACCACAGAGTGCCAGGCTAGAACATCCAGCAGGAGAGACAATACCAGAGACAGCCCTGCCAACATACCATGCCCATGTACCACAGAGTGCCAGGCTAGAGCATCCAGCAGGAGAGACAATACCAGAGACAGCCCTGCCAACATACCATGCCCATGTACCACAGAGTCACAGGCTAGAACATCCAGCAGGAGAGACAATACCAGAGACAGCCCTGCCAACATACCATGCCCATGTACCACAGAGTGCCAGGCTAGAGCATCCAGCAGGAGAGACAATACCAGAGACAGACCTGCCAACATACCATGCCCATGTACCAGAGTGCAAGGCTAGAACATCCAGCAGGAGAGACAATACCAGAGACAGCCCTGCCAACATACCATGCCCATGTACCACAGAGTGCCAGGCTAGAGCATCCAGCAGGAGAGACAATACCAGAGACAGCCCTGCCAACATACCATGCCCATGTACCACAGAGTGCCAGGCTAGAGCATCCAGCAGGAGAGACAATACCAGAGACAGCCCTGCCAACATACCATGCCCATGTACCACAGAGTGCCAGGCTAGAGCATCCAGCAGGAGAGACAATACCAGAGACAGCCCTGCCAACATACCATGCCCACGTACCACAGAGCGCCAGGCTAGAGCATCCAGCAGGAGAGACAATACCAGAGACAGCCCTGCCAACATTCCATGCCCATGTACCACAGAGTGCCAGGCTAGAACATCCAGCAGGAGAGACTACCAGAGACAGCCCTGCCAACATACCATGCCCACGTACCACAGAGTGCCAGGCTAGAGCATCCAGCAGGAGAGACAATACCAGAGACAGCCCTGCCAACATACCATGCCCATGTACCACAGAGTGCCAGGCTAGAACATCCAGCAGGAGAGACTACCAGAGACAGCCCTGCCAACATACCATGCCCATGTACCACAGAGTGCCAGGCTAGAGCATCCAGCAGGAGAGACAATACCAGAGACAGCCCTGCCAACATACCATGCCCACGTACCACAGAGTGCCAGGCTAGAGCATCCAGCAGGAGAGACAATACCAGAGACAGCCCTGCCAACATACCATGCCCATGTACCACAGAGTGCCAGGCTAGAGCATCCAGCAGGAGAGACAATACCAGAGACAGCCCTGCCAACATACCATGCCCATGTACCACAGAGTGCCAGGCTACAGCATCCAGCAGGAGAGACAACACCAGAGACAGCCCTACCAACATACCATGCCCATGTACCACAGAGTGCCAGGCTAGAGCATCCAGCAGGAGAGACAATACCAGAGACAGCCCTGCCAACATACCATGCCCATGTACCACAGAGTGCCAGGCTAGAGCATCCAGCAGGAGAGACAATACCAGAGACAGCCCTGCCAACATACCATGCCCATGTACCACAGAGTCACAGGCTAGAACATCCAGCAGGAGAGACAATACCAGAGACAGCCCTGCCAACATACCATGCCCATGTACCACAGAGTGCCAGGCTAGAACATCCAGCAGGAGAGACAATACCAGAGACAGCCCTGCCAACATACCATGCCCATGTACCACAGAGTGCCAGGCTAGAGCATCCAGCAGGAGAGACAATACCAGAGACAGCCCTGCCAACATACCATGCCCATGTACCACAGAGTCACAGGCTAGAACATCCAGCAGGAGAGACAATACCAGAGACAGCCCTGCCAACATACCATGCCCATGTACCACAGAGTGCCAGGCTAGAACATCCAGCAGGAGAGACAATACCAGAGACAGCCCTGCCAACATACCATGCCCATGTACCACAGAGTGCCAGGCTAGAGCATCCAGCAGGAGAGACAATACCAGAGACAGCCCTGCCAACATACCATGCCCATGTACCACAGAGTGCCAGGCTAGAGCATCCAGCAGGAGAGACAATACCAGAGACAGCCCTGCCAACATACCATGCCCATGTACCACAGAGTGCCAGGCTAGAGCATCCAGCAGGAGAGACAATACCAGAGACAGCCCTGCCAACATACCATGCCCACGTACCACAGAGCGCCAGGCTAGAGCATCCAGCAGGAGAGACAATACCAGAGACAGCCCTGCCAACATTCCATGCCCATGTACCACAGAGTGCCAGGCTAGAACATCCAGCAGGAGAGACTACCAGAGACAGCCCTGCCAACATACCATGCCCACGTACCACAGAGTGCCAGGCTAGAGCATCCAGCAGGAGAGACAATACCAGAGACAGCCCTGCCAACATACCATGCCCATGTACCACAGAGTGCCAGGCTAGAACATCCAGCAGGAGAGACTACCAGAGACAGCCCTGCCAACATACCATGCCCATGTACCACAGAGTGCCAGGCTAGAGCATCCAGCAGGAGAGACAATACCAGAGACAGCCCTGCCAACATACCATGCCCACGTACCACAGAGCGCCAGGCTAGAGCATCCAGCAGGAGAGAGACAATACCAGAGACAGCCCTGCCAACATACCATGCCCATGTACCACAGAGTGCCAGGCTAGAACATCCAGCAGGAGAGACTACCAGAGACAGCCCTGCCAACATACCATGCCCATGTACCACAGAGTGCCAGGCTAGAACATCCAGCAGGAGAGACAATACCAGAGACAGCCCTGCCAACATACCATGCCCACGTACCACAGAGCGACAGGCTAGAGCATCCAGCAGGAGAGACAATACCAGAGACAGCCCTGCCAACATACCATGCCCATGTACCACAGAGTGCCAGGCTAGAACATCCAGCAGGAGAGACAATACCAGAGACAGCCCTCCCAACATACCATGCCCATGTACCAGAGTGCCAGGCTAGAGCATCCAGCAGGAGAGACAATACCAGAGACAGCCCTGCCAACATACCATGCCCATGTACCACAGAGTGCCAGGCTAGAGCATCCAGCAGGAGAGACAATACCAGAGACAGCCCTGCCAACATACCATGCCCATGTACCACAGAGTGCCAGGCTAGAACATCCAGCAGGAGAGACAATACCAGAGACAGCCCTGCCAACATACCATGCCCACGTACAACAGAGCGCCAGGCTAGAGCATCCAGCAGGAGAGACAATACCAGAGACAGCCCTGCCAACATACCATGCCCATGTACCACAGAGTGCCAGGCTAGAACATCCAGCAGGAGAGACAATACCAGAGACAGCCCTCCCAACATACCATGCCCATGTACCAGAGTGCCAGGCTAGAGCATCCAGCAGGAGAGACAATACCAGAGACAGCCCTGCCAACATACCATGCCCATGTACCACAGAGTGCCAGGCTAGAGCATCCAGCAGGAGAGACAATACCAGAGACAGCCCTGCCAACATACCATGCCCATGTACCACAGAGTGCCAGGCTAGAACATCCAGCAGGAGAGACAATACCAGAGACAGCCCTGCCAACATACCAGGCCCATGTACCACAGAGCGCCAGGCTAGAGCATCCAGCAGGAGAGACAATACCAGAGACAGCCCTGCCAACATACCATGCCCATGTACCAGAGTGCCAGGCTAGAGCATCCAGCAGGAGAGACAATACCAGAGACAGACCTGCCAACATACCATGCCCATGTATCACAGAGTGCCAGGCTAGAGCATCCAGCAGGAGAGACAATACCAGAGACAGCTCTGCCAACATACCATGCCCATGTACCAGAGTGCCAGGCTAGAACATCCAGCAGGAGAGACAATACCAGAGACAGCACTGCCAACATACCATGCCCACATACCACAGAGCGCCAGGCTAGAGCATCCAGCAGGAGAGACAATACCAGAGACAGCCCTGCCAACATACCATGCCCATGTACCAGAGTGCCAGGCTAGAGCATCCAGCAGGAAAGACAATACCAGAGACAGCCCTGCCAACATACCATGCCCATGTACCACAGAGTGCCAGGCTAGAGCATCCAGCAGGAGAGACAATACCAGAGACAGCCCTGCCAACATACCATGCCCATGTACCACAGAGTGCCAGGGTAGAACATCCAGCAGGAGAGACAATACCAGAGACAGCCCTCCCAACATACCATGCCCATGTACCAGAGTGCCAGGCTAGAGCATCCAGCAGGAGAGACAATACCAGAGACAGCCCTGCCAACATACCATGCCCATGTACCACAGAGTGCCAGGCTAGAGCATCCAGCAGGAGAGACAATACCAGAGACAGCCCTGCCAACATACCATGCCCATGTACCACAGAGTGCCAGGCTAGAACATCCAGCAGGAGAGACAATACCAGAGACAGCCCTGCCAACATACCATGCCCACGTACCACAGAGCGCCAGGCTAGAGCATCCAGCAGGAGAGACAATACCAGAGACAGCCCTGCCAACATACCATGCCCATGTACCACAGAATGCCAGGCTAGAACATCCAGCAGGAGAGACAATACCAGAGACAGCCCTCCCAACATACCATGCCCATGTACCAGAGTGCCAGGCTAGAGCATCCAGCAGGAGAGACAATACCAGAGACAGCCCTGCCAACATACCATGCCCATGTACCACAGAGTGCCAGGCTAGAACATCCAGCAGGAGAGACAATACCAGAGACAGCCCTGCCAACATACCAGGCCCATGTACCACAGAGCGCCAGGCTAGAGCATCCAGCAGGAGAGACAATACCAGAGACAGCCCTGCCAAAATACCATGCCCATGTATCACAGAGTGCCAGGCTAGAGCATCCAGCAGGAGAGACAATACCAGAGACAGCCCTGCCAACATACCATGCCCATGTACCACAGAGTGCCAGGCTAGAGCATCCAGCAGGAGAGACTACCAGAGACAGCCCTGCCAACATACCATGCCCATGTACCACAGAGTGCCAGGCTAGAACATCCAGCAGGAGAGACAATACCAGAGACAGCCCTGCCAACATACCATGCCCACGTACCACAGAGTGCCAGGCTAGAGCATCCAGCAGGAGAGACTACCAGAGACAGCCCTGCCAACATACCATGCCCATGTACCACAGAGTGCCAGGCTAGAACATCCAGCAGGAGAGACAATACCAGAGACAGCCCTGCCAACATACCATGCCCATGTACCACAGAGTGCCAGGCTAGAACATCCAGCAGGAGAGACAATACCAGAGACAGCCCTGCCAACATACCAGGCCCATGTACCACAGAGCGCCAGGCTAGAGCATCCAGCAGGAGAGACAATACCAGAGACAGCGCGGCCAACATACCATGCCCATGTACCAGAGTGCCAGGCTAGAACATCCAGCAGGAGAGACAATACCAGAGACAGCCCTGCCAACATACCATGCCCATGTACCAGAGTGCCAGGCTAGAACATCCAGCAGGAGAGACAATACCAGAGACAGCCCTGCCAACATACCAGGCCCATGTACCACAGAGCGCCAGGCTAGAGCATCCAGCAGGAGAGACAATACCAGAGACAGCGCGGCCAACATACCATGCCCATGTACCAGAGTGCCAGGCTAGAACATCCAGCAGGAGAGACAATACCAGAGACAGCCCTGCCAACATACCATGCCCATGTACCAGAGTGCCAGGCTAGAACATCCAGCAGGAGAGACAATACCAGAGACAGCCCTGCCAACATACCATGCCCATGTATCACAGAGTGCCAGGCTAGAGCATCCAGCAGGAGAGACAACACCAGAGACAGCCCTGCCAACATACCATGCCCATGTACCACAGAGTGCCAGGCTAGAGCATCCAGCAGGAGAGACAATACCAGAGACAGCCCTGCCAACATACCATGCCCATGTACCAGAGTGCCAGGCTAGAACATCCAGCAGGAGAGACAATACCAGAGACAGCCCTGCCAACATACCATGCCCATGTACCACAGAGTGCCAGGCTAGAACATCCAGCAGGAGAGACAATACCAGAGACAGACCTGCCAACATACCATGCCCATGTACCAGAGTGCCAGGCTAGAACATCCAGCAGGAGAGACAATACAGCTACATACTCACCTCGCGATGCAGGGAGATGGATCCAGCGACGCCTTCCTGACATCCAGTGCTCCACGATCCGTCTTCCGGCCGGTAAGCATGCACAACGGCACACGACAAGTGAGAACGAGACTTTGCAAAGGGAGTCATCAGGGATCTAAAAGATCCGTTCCGCCATGACAGTAGTTATAGCTACGTGACGCTAAATGACGTTTGCGTGATCGTACACCTGTTTCCACGTCGTAAGATTGCGGAAACAACCGCTCACTGCGCAAGAAAAACAACAAATAACGCCAGTCAGGAAAATAGTCAGAAAAAATGCAAGGTGGGTAAGCAGAGACAGCACTGCGAACAAACTCTAGGCTCCTTTTACACTTGGCGCGATTTTTAATGGCTCGTACCCATGTTGCAACTTTACACAATTTTTCCCACAACAGGCGATTTTTTTTGCGAAGAGTGATCATTTCCGCGGTCTTGCGGCATAAGTACATGGGCGCGATTAACCCAAAACATTTTGCAACACACGGCGATTACAACCGTCACGGTGGATCGGATCTTTAAAGGGGAACTGAAGAGAGAGGTATATGGAGGCTATCATGTTTATTTCCTTTTAGACAATACCAGTTGCCTGGCAGCCCTGCTGATCCTCTGCCTCTAATACTATTAGCCATAGCCCCTGAACAAGCATGCAGCAGATCAGGTGTTTCAGTGGTTCAGACCTATAAGTCTGATCTGACAAGACTAGCTGCATGCTTGTTTCTGGTTTTAATCAGATACTACTGCAGAGATATAGACCAGCAGGGTTGCCAGGCAACTGGTATTGATTAAAAGGAAATAAACATGACAGCCTCCATATACCTCTCTCTTCAGTTCCCCTTTAAGATCCGACGATTCCCGCGATCATCTGACCTGCCATTCGCTCCTCAGTGTGTGTCTTTGCGTGCTCCCACGGGTAGGAAGATGGAACGCTCATTTGTTGAGAGGCGTCGCTGTGAGGTTCCCCAATCCATCTTCCAGGGTCTTCAGGTGAGTATGGAGAAGTCGCACTGCTCGTTATATCCAAAATGCAACCAAATCAAACGCGACTCTTGCGGTGCCATGACGGACCGTGTGTAGTGTAAGGCTTCTTGCACACTGCACGGGATTCAGATTTTTAATCTGTTTTTACATCCGATTCAGATTCCGATTTGCAGTGTGCAGGGAGCAAACTGCAAATCTGAATCTGAATCGGATGTAAAAACTGATTAAAAAGCAGAATCTGAAACTGAATCGCATGCAGTGTGCAAGAGGCCTAAAAGGGGTCTCAAAGCGGATGGAGAGCAGCCATAAAAAAAAAATGCAACAGCATCACGGACGTGGCTGCCGGTCTCCCCACGTCTTTCTAAGCCTTGGGGGGGTGGGGGGGGGGGGGGGGATGGCTTCCCTGTGTGAAGGTAGTGGTGAGAGCGGTTACATGCCGGGTTTATCCACCTACCAACTAGAAAATCTAAAAAATGGCTCTTTTCCACTAGGAAATGCGATTGCAGTTGCGCTGTGATGCGATCGCATTTCTTCCCGATTTCAACTACTGCTATTGAGCTACAATGCAAAGTATAGCAGCTCAATGGTACCAGGGTGACAATTGCGCTCGGGAGAAAATCGTGCAATGAAAAGAGTCGCTGCCATTGCCATAACTGCACCTAACGTTTTCTGACCTGCTAGCGATCGGAATCGGATCCCAAAATACAACGTAGCGGAAAATAAGTCTATTTCTGGCTTGCATGTAAACGCAATGCAAATGATATGCAGCTTGACTTGTAGTTAGGCCAGTGCAGATAAGCAGGAAGTGCATGCGATTGGTCCAATACCAAAGTGCATACAATTTGCAGGAACTCTGCATACAAGACGGAAATACTAGCATCTCATTAACCATTTGGTCATCTTAATTAATAAACACTGTAGTCCGTTTTCTAGACCATTTCCAGATATAATCAGGGCCTATTGTCCTAATAACCAGAAAGCCTTGTCTTGTGTATGTCGGTATCTGAGTCCAGCATACACAAGGCTCAGGTAGGACTGCGCATGCGCTTTCCATCTGTTCCCCCAGTGTTTGCACAGGTTTCCTCCCACACTGCAAGAACATACGGAATTGTACCCGATTGTCAGCATTTATACTTTAGCTGGGTCGTACGGCCTCGGCCCCACAGACAGCTGATCTACACACTTGTCGCAAAGTTAACCCGCCAATCTGCTGGGCAACATGTGCCATGCGGTTACTGTGTGGTTACTGTGTGGCACCTGCGTCAGCAATTCACCACGTGGTGCAGATACTATACAGCTGGTATCTGCCACACTCACACAACTAGCGGCCATCTGCCAGGTGTTTAGATGTACATGAACGGGGACAGGTGCCACCCACTGCCTGAACGCTGGCAGACACCTATAAGCAACCACCAGATCCACAGAAGCAGCTGTCAGGTGGTGGCCACATCATCCCAAACTACCTGTGGGAAAGTGGTCTAATGCAGCCCATACTGATTATTCAACCACAGCTGGTTGCACTGAACCTGGACTCAGAACTACCAGATTATCAAACAGGGCTGTGGAGTCAGAGTCGGAGCAATTTTGGGTACCTGGAGTCTGAGTCGGTGGTTTCATGGACTGAAGAGTCAGAGTTGGAGTTTTTGTACCGACTCCATAGCCCTGTTATCAAAGGCCACAGAGAGAACTATGGAATGCTGTTAGATGTCTTTATAAGCTAATAAAGTTCTAAATATTACTTTCATCAAGGTTTCCTCAATGACTCAATCTAGACCTGAATTCTTATGTCAGTAATTAACGGATACCCGAGGTGACATGTGACATGGTGAGATAGACATGTGTATATACAGAGCCTAGCACACTAATAACTATGCTGTGTTCCTTTTTTCCCCCTTTCTTTGAGTTAAACATCAGGTATGTAAGTGGCTGTTCCGGTCTGAGGCCCAGTGCACACCGAGCGGTTTTGGTCGCTTTTTTAGAACCGCTTTGCGGACATAGAAACGCTTGGGTAATGTATTTCAATGGGCTGGTGCACAACAGAGCGGTAGGCGTTTTGCAGAAACTCATACTCCCGGGGTTAGTCATTTTTGGATTTTGGAGGCGTTTCTGCCTCCAATGTTAAGTATAGGAAAAAACGCTTGATAAAACGCCCGATCAGAGTGGTTTTCCAGGCGGTTTTTGTTACAGAAGCTGTTCAGTAACAGCTTTACTGTAACAATATATGTAATCTGCTACACAAAAAAAACACTACACAAAACGCTTCATAATAATAAGAAAAAAAGATACTGTAGGGGGTCGGGGGAAAATGAGTTGAAGTTACCCGGGGCTTCTAATGGCCCCCCACAGACATCCTGTGCCCGCGCAGCCACTCACCGATGCTCCGGCCCCGCCTCCAGTTCACTTCTGGAATTTCTGACTTTAAAGTCAGAAAACCACTGCGCCTGCATTGCCGTGTCCTCGCTCCCGCTGATGGCACCAGGAGCATACCTCGCAGACCAAAGACCATACTGGGCCTGTGCAATACTCTCCTGGTGACATTAGCGGGAGCGAGGATGCAGCTGTGCAGGTGCAGTGGTTTTCTGACTTTAAAGTCTGAAATTCCAGAAGTGAACAGGAGGCGGGGCCGGAGCATCGGTGAGTGGCTGCGTGGGCACAGGATGTCTGCGGGGGACCATTAGAAGCCCTGGGTAAGTTCAACTCATTTTCCCCCGACCCCCTACAGTATTCCTTTCAAAAACCACTAGCATATTGCGGATCTGCTAGCAGTTTTTGGTGTGCACCAGGCCTGGGTCAGGACTGGGTCAGACTACAGAGTGACCCTCACTGATAAAAAATTACAACTATAAAACCCTTTCCACGCAGAAAATGGCTTCTGAGAGCAGGAAAGATAAAAATAGGTTAATAGCTTCATAGATCTTAGCTCTGGCATACTTCAATGAATGTGTCATTGAATAAAAACTTGAAAAGTAGCTTTAAATATAAAGTAAAATTGTGGAATATCTTAAGAAGTCATTTTTAGGAGAAGGAGGAGGATAGATACGATTGTTTATTTCATTCGTTTATTTTCATCTCGGGTGTCCTTTAAAAGAGGCCCTGCAGTGACACACAGTAGAACGTCGTAATCTATCCTGGATACCCTTTTTAAAGGTAATTTTCCTGGTTTAAAGAGAACCAGAGATGAAGCACCCTCTTGTATTTTACCTTATACATCAGTGGGAACATGACAGTAAACACCTAATCTGCTCTTTGTTTCATTGTTCTCTGTTTAATCTGACTGTTATCACCTCTGATAAGAATCCCCGACTGAGCACTCAGTCTAGCTTTGCTACTGAAAGATTATAGCTGAGTCTGTCTTCTCTGGTGTCTTTTCAAGCCCAAGCCTGCCCCCTGCTGGCTCTGCTATAATGACTCAGCTATAATTATTCCCTGCAAAGCCAGACTGAATGCTCAGTCCGGGATTCTTATCACAGCTGATAACAGACACTTTTAGCAGTGAGGATGAAACAGAGAGCATGGTAAGTGTTTTCTCTAATGTTCTTACTGATATATATGGTAAAATACACAAGGGTGCTTCGTCTCTGGTTCCCTTTAAGAATCAGAAAACACTTCCTGTATATTGGTATGTAGCCCCGCCCTTCCAGTGACGTTTAGCCTAGGCTATTTAGCTATGCGGAATTCTCCTCCCAGAACATTCTGGTAAACAGGCATTTTCACTGGCTCTGGAATTTTTAGAAGCAAACATTCAGCAGAGATCACCTGACAGGACTATAGATGTAAGCTAAGCCAGGGTGAGGAGAGCTTTTACAATGGGCAAACACTGACTCAATCATTTTTAAATGAGTATTGTAAAAAAAAAAAAGGCAGTTTTATTCATTACATTATTTTCAGTACAGTTCCTCTTCAACTTCTTTGTTTTGTTTTTTTTATAATTTAATGGGTATTTTAGGAAGGCAAAAAGAGACGGTAAATATAAAGGCAGAAGTTATCGAATCTGCAAGACAGCATTCTGCATGCACAAAAACTTTGGCACAAAACACACAGCCATTGTTCGAGGTGTAAACCAGACACATATATAAAATGCGCTTCTGTCCAAACTCAAAACAGACCACGTCCGACACAAGACAAGATACGGGCATTCAATGCTGGATTATCTTCAGGTCCGCAGAGACGGGCGATTAATCTGGAGTACCTGGGCCTTCGACAATATGGAAGCAGACACCATGAACCCTACGAAACTTCCTCCCCGCTGCGCCTTCTGCTAAACTACTAAAGTTTAAATCCTGAGACTCCAGCAGTCACCCAACGTGACCATAAGACGAAGATTGGTTACTCGTCGCTGGATTCCTTCTCGCTACCAGTTAGTGGAAATTTCCAGGACTAACAGTTAGGGCAATGTACAAGAAACAGCACGCTTTGTAGAACAAGTCCACTTGTAGAACAACAAAATGGCAAATATACGTTGAAGTCAGTTAAAGGGGAACGAGAGACTTGGTATGTCAGGGAGGGAACACACTTGCTGGGATTGTACGCGTTTAGTCACGGACGGGAAAACACGCATAGCCGCACAGACTATTGAAGTTGATAACAGCAGATACCGCTAAAAATGAAAAAACGTTAGCGGAAAACGTGATCGCAAGAGCGGAGGCACTTTATTTGATTTTTGGCAGGGCCAATTGCGGAAGAACGGTGAGTCAGAAGAGGACAGCGTGGGAGTGATCAGGCCGGAGGGAGCTTCCTCCAGCCCCAGGTAGGTATATTTTATCCATGTGGGCCCGTTACAGGGTATCTTTAAAGCATACATGTCAAACTCCGGCCCGCAGGCCAAATCTGACCCTCAGAGCCATTAAATTTGGCCCTCAAGTGGTTTCCCCACTTTGCATTATGTTTGGCCCACTCTACACCACCAGGGAAGCGATATTGGAAGAGAAACCCTAGGACACCAGGGAAGCCATATGGGAGAGGTAGGGGGGAAGCACTAAACACCAGGGAACTGAATAGGGGAGGGTGGGGGGCCACTAGGCACCAGGGAACTGCATAGGGGTCGGAGGGGGGGCCATTACAAGGAGGAAGGTGGACAGTAGACATTGAGGTCGGCCCGCGACTAGGACCCAGTGTACAATTTTGGCCCACTCTTTGGGTTTGACACCCCTGCTTTAAAGGGATACCCCAGGTGAATTGACCTGTTGAAATGGCCCCATTAGTGCATGCAAGTCGGCCAAGTCGCACACTACTGCGCATGCGCTCAGGACTGTGTTAGAGCAATTTTTGGGTACCTGGAGTCGGAGGTTTCATAAAATGAGGAGTCAGGTGATTTTTTACCAACTCCACAGCCCTACATTTGCTGGCCCAGTGTGCCACTTCCTTGACCGCGCTCCCATAGCCACAAGAAAAAAAAAAAAAATAGAGAGATACAGAGGTGGAAAAAAAAAGTATTTTTAAGCTATGCAAGTGTCCTCTGAGGTGTTGTTTCCACTGTTCCTCTATTTTAGGCAGACAGTCTCTAAATAAGTCAGCAGACCAAATACAAAGAAGCTTAGTTTAGCATTAGTCAAGGTCTTTTATTAACGAATGGCTAATTTGGATTTATGACTACTTCTTGTTTACAATGTTATGTTTTTCCAGGAAGGACTCTCACATTCCAGCATGCTTCAAGCGATATCCCGATTCCCACACGGGCCTCACCTACACCCAGCACACTAACAAAAAAGTCACACTCTGATTCAAAACCCCTCCAGCCAGAGTAGAGGATGTCCCTCTGAAGACCGGTCAAGTTTAAAGCCCCATCTACACGATACGATTCAATCACGATACGATTCAATTACGATTCTATTTACAATCCGATTAAATCCAACATGTCCGATCGGGATTCGATTCGATTCAATTCGATTTGCCATTGTTTTGCAATGGGTAATCGAATTGAATCGAATCCCGATCGGACATGTTGGATTTAATCGGATCGTAAATAGAATCGTAATTGAATCATATAAAGAATTGTATCGTGTAGATGGGGCTTAAAGGAAATTGATAGGATCCTCTTTTCCAAAAAGACTTGGCAAACCTGCGGAGAACATACACTCACACCTCCTGGATACAATCTAGCCTTCAGCAAAGCACAAGACTTCCCGAGCCCCAGCTGGGCTTATTCAATAAACAGGAATAAAATACAATATCAAGTTCACTAACTAACAGCAGCCAGACAGTACAATACAATATTAAAGTGGACCTGAACTCTTGCACAGGATAGAAGGAAAACAAACAAATGCACCCTGTGTGTATTTAGAGAGTTTAGCCTATTTAATTCCCCCACATCTGTGACTAATCACAAGTGTAATTTGATCTCTCAGCTGTGTCAGCTGACTGCCATGGCAGAGCAGCTAATTTGTAAACAGTATGTTAACCCTAGGTCTGCTTCCATGAAAGCAGGAAGAAGACACACTGCAAACGTATTGGAGGATTTGTATAAGCTGTAACAAAGACATTAAACAAAAAAAAAAAAAAACAAAAAAAAAAGTTATGCTGTTGCTTATCTCTTAGAGCAAAAAGGAAGTTCTGAGTTCAGCTCCGCTTTAAACATTACGTTTGTGGGGAGGGGAGATTTTAGAAACTTACTGGTTGAGGGTTAGGGATTACATGGGTGGTTAGGCTCCTACCCTACGTGGGGGTAAGGGTTAGGGATTTTGCAGTTGTGATGGGGGTAGGCATCTACAGTATGGGGCTCAAGTGAAAATGGGTGCCAGGTACTGCATAGTACCCAAATTACCAATATTTTACTACAAGCAGCACCACCCAACTCATGCTGCGCCGCTATAATACGTACTCACAGATACAGTGTCTGAATAGGTCGCGCAGGATGGTATTTTGCATTCTGGTCCAGCGCCGGAGAGAACAGATACATTGAAAATGGACATGTCCGCTCTGATCACATCAATAACAAATAATCTGTCTCCATACTGGAAAACAGTCTGTTTTTATGTCTAGTGTGAACCAAGCATTATCCTGATCTCACAAGAAGGGGCCCTTCTACTGCCACAGTTGTATCATTTGTCTCAGGCATTGGCCCTTCCACAGAACTATGCCATCGTCCCTGGACAGCAGTACATTTGAAATCGGCGCCGGTAGACTTGGGCGCAGGATACAGCGGTATATGGCTGATCCTGCTTCTGCACAAGTCCGGGCCGATTTAATTACTATTCCCCCTCCAGGTCGCCATGGATAGTGGGGGAATGAAATAATTCGGCTTCCAGCGATTGCTGGAGGCCGAAATTATTATGTTTTTAAGCAACTTCGGCTCCGTCTTCTGACGGAGCCGACGTTACTCACTGAGCGCTGCAATAGGAATGATTCCTCTTGTAGCAGGGGCGTAGTAATAGAGGTTGCGACCGCATCGGGGCCCTTGAGCCAGAGGGGCCCCAAGGGGCCCTCCCTCAACTGCAGAATTAGCTCTCTATTGGTCCTATGCTCATAATAATCACTTTATAAATACTTTGAATAGTGGTAATCATTAACAAGCTGTTCCCCATCCCCGTCTTGCACCTCTGACACTGTAGTTGCCATTGGCAGGTTTTGGTGCACCATATAATTGATTATGTATAGAGTGCTTGGGGTTCCCATTGCAAAACTTGCAACGGGGCCCACAGCTCCTTAGCTACGCCACTGTATTGTAGTCTATGGAGGAGCCGGCTGCGCCCAAATCTAGCAGCGCTGAAAAGCACTGCTCCGTACTCCCAAGCCAAATACTCAACTAGGCAAAAGATCATCTCCACTTTGGTCAATGTAACATTTTCTTCGATACAAAGACATCCGTCCAGTCGGTACAAAAATCATCCGACTCCACAGCCCTGCATCAGGCCATAGCTCATGCCCTTCTCTGACAGTCACTGAACCACCTGACATCATCCAAACTTTCCTAGTTACTTATTGCTGAACTCTGTATCTCGGGCACAGGGCTCTCTGAATCCCTCTCCTTGGCACATGATGGTCTTCCGCCTGTCATCTCAGACACAGTGCCACCGACATCTCAGTCTTCAGCATATATCACCTTCCCTGGCACCGAATTCTACTGTGAAGAACATCCTCCTCACTTTTCTTGCCTGGCAGAGAACCTTCTCCATGACCCGAGCATATCCTCATCGAGCATAAACAGCCATAAACATAGTGGAAACTACTTATCAAAAACAGTTCAAAGAAAACAGATGCAAAAGTAAAGCACACACCGCTCTAATGACGGCTTGTTCTGGGCAACTGCTCCACTTTTACACCAGTACTGTGCCAATATTTTCTGTACATCTACAACATTCTACTGGATGTAATACCCCCTTCTCTGCCTAGCTATACCCCTCTCCTGGGTGTAAAACCCCCTTCTCTGCCTTGCTATACCCCTCTCCTGGGTGTAAAAACCCCTTCACTGCCTAGCTATACCCCTCTCCTGGATGTAATACCCCCTTCTCTGAACAGCTATACCCCTCTTTTATGTGTATTAGCCCCTTCTCTGCCTGACTATACCCCTTCCTCTCCCGGGTGTTATAGCATTGCCAAAGTAAAACATTAATGTTAGCATTGGAGTGGAGGGGGTGGTTGCGGCATACAGTCCAGGGGAGAGGTTGGGGTAAACAGTTCATAGGGATGGAGATGGTACAGGGGGCAGTATATGGGGTTGGGGTTAACAGCCTATAGGGGTGGTGAGGGTATTAGGGGCAGTATAAGGGGTATACAGACTTAAGGGGTGAGGAGGGTATAGGGAGCAGTATTGGGTTGAGGTATACAGCCTACGGGGTGTAGAGAGTATAGGGGGCAGAATATGGAGTTGGGCTATACAGCCTATAGAGGTGGTGAGGAAATGGATGACAGAATAAGGGGTTGGAGTATAAAGCCCATAGGCATGGGGAGGGTATAGCGATGAGGAGGGTATAGGGGGCAGTATAAGGAGTATACAGCCTACCAGCGTGAGGAGGGTATGGGGGGTTCAGGGTGTATAGGGGGTTGGTGTATAGAGTCTATAAGGGATGAGGAAGGTATAGGGGTTTAGGGATATTGAGTGTTGGGGTATACAGCCTATAAGGGTGATAAGGGTATAAGGGGGCAGTATAAGGAGTATACAGCCTACAGGGGTGAGGAGGGTATAGGGGGGGGGGGTGGATATAGTTGACAGTATAGGGGTTGGGATATAAAGCCTATAGGGGTGGTGTGGATATAGGTGACAGTATAGGGGTTGGGATATAAAGCCTATAGGGGTGGTGTGGATATAGGTGACAGTATAGGAGGTTGGGATATAAAGCCTATAGGGGTGGTGTGGATATAGGTGACAGTATAGGGGTTGGGGTATACAGCCTATAGGGGTGGTGTGGATATAGGTGACAGTATAGGGGTTGGGATATAAAGCCTATAGGGGTGGTGTGGATATAGGTGACAGTATAGGGGTTGGGATATAAAGCCTATAGGGGTGGTGTGGATATAGGTGACAGTATAGGAGGTTGGGATATAATGCCTATAGGGGTGGTGTGGATATAGGTGACAGTATAGGAGGTTGGGATATAAAGCCTATAGGGGTGGTGTGGATATAGGTGACAGTATAGGAGGTTGGGATATAAAGCCTATAGGGGTGGTGTGGATATAGGTGACAGTATAGGAGGTTGGGATATAAAGCCTATAGGGGTGGTGTGGATATAGGTGACAGTATAGGAGGTTGGGATATAAAGCCTATAGGGGTGGTGTGGATATAGGTGACAGTATAGGAGGTTGGGATATAAAGCCTATAGGGGTGGTGTGGATATAGGTGACAGTATAGGAGGTTGGGATATAAAGCCTATAGGGGTGGTGTGGATATAGGTGACAGTATAGGGGTTGGGGTATACAGTGCACAGGGAATGATGAAGGTAGTGGAGGCAGTATAGGAGGTTGGTGTATAGTCTATAGGGGGTGAGGAGGGTATGGGGGGGTTCCGGGTGTATAGGGGGTTGGGGTATACAGTCTATAGTGGGTGAGGAGAGGTGGGTATAGGGGTGAAGGGTTATTGGGGGTTGGTGTATACAGCCCATAGGGGGTGAGGAAGGTAGTGGAAGCAGTATAGGAGGTTGGGATATAAAGCCTATAGGGGTGGTGTGGATATAGGTGACAGTATAGGGGTTGGGGTATACAGTGCACAGGGAATGATGTAGGTAATGGAGGCAGTATAGGGGCCAGTATTAAGGGTTCCTGGGTAGTCATGTTCCTCTGCTGGTGGCTGGCAGTGACATTATATATACACCCCTCCCCAGCCTGGCTGTACCCCTCTCGCTCTCCTACACAGAAGGCTCCTCTCTCCCTGCAGCTAGTGCCAGGCTCCTCCCCCTGCAGGGCGCACCCCCCCCCTGCACACGGCCCCGCCCCCCGGCGGGTGTGCGGGCGCCTCACCCTTCTCCTGGGCGCAGGACAGGACGGCCTCCTCCTTCGGGTTGCTGATCTGGGTGATGATGGCCGAGCCGTCCATGAGGTCCCGGCTCTCCGCTCTGCCGCCTGTGGATAGGTGGCGGCTCCCCCGGGGCTCCTCAGCATGAAGTCCGGCCGCCCCTCCGCTCCCCTCAGCTCAGCAACATGGAGGACGGCCCGAGACACCACATAAACAAGGGGCGGGGCTGCGGGAGGCGGAGCCGGGAGGCCGAGGGCTGTCTGACTGGAGGGGGCGTGTTCTAGGACGGTAACAGCGTGAGGCGTGTCCCAGTACGGTGACAGCGAGAGGCGTGTTACCGGACGGTGACAGCAAGGGGCGTGTTACAGCGCGGTGACAGCGAGAGGCGTGGCCCAGAACGGTGACAGCGAGAGGCGTGGCCCAGCTAGAACTGTCAAGTCGGGGGGCGGCCTCGAAGGCTGGGAGGGGCTGAAGTATTGGATATTCTAGAAGCCGCATCGGAGGGAAAACAGCAACAGGGCGTGTCCTAGCGTTGAAGGCGCTATGTAATAAGCTGGAGAGAGGCGTGTCTGAGAGTGACAGTTAAGGGGGAGGTTTGAGCAGTGTATGCGGGAAACTGTAGAGAAGAGTGATTGACAGCTAAGAGGCGGGCCTGAGCGAGCAGAGGCAATAACATGAGATGGCGCCGTGGGCGGCAGAGAGCAAAGGGGCGTGTCTGTAGAAATGATGGGAGAAATAGAAATGACGGTGATGGGCGTGCCCCGATGTTCGAAGGGAGAGTGAGGAAAGGCGTGTCACAGGGCGGGCGCAAGGAGTAGCGCTTGTTTGACTGACAGAGGCGTGACAGTTCCTAGTGCGAGGAAAGGGCGGGAATGCTGGTTCCTGATTGGAGCAAACTGACGTTTCTGACAGGAGGAGAGGGGCGGGGATAGCTAGGGGTATATAAGGGCGCTTGATCCATCCAGGGCCGGGCCGAGGCATAGGCTGGAGAGGCTCCAGCCTCAGGGCGCAGTGTAAGAGGGGGCGCAGAATTCATTCAGCTGTCATTCCTAATTGTGTTTGAAGCAGAAAGAAACAAGAAAAGGGGATACATGTCAGTGACTGCAAGCCAGATAACTAGATATTAAGGTGTTGGGGAGGTTGTGGGCCCTGTGGCGCCTCTTAGTCTAATAGCAATCAGTGTGTGATGGGTGGGGTGGCAGGGATGGAGGAGGGGCCTCTTAGTGTAATAGCAATCAGTGTGTGACGGCTGGGGTGGGAGGGATGGAGGGGCCTCTTAGTGTAATAGCAATCAGTGTGTGATGGCTGGGAGGGATGGAGGAGGGGCTCTTAGTCTAATAGCAATCAGTGTGTGATGGGTGGGGTGGCAGGGATGGAGGAGGGGCCTCTTAGTGTAATAGCAATCAGTGTGTGACGGCTGGGGTGGGAGGGATGGAGGGGCGCACTTTGGTGTCTCAGCCTTGGGTGCTGGAGGACCTTGTCCCGGCTCTGGCTTGATCTCATTGTATTATGCTGAGAGAGAAGAAGGGTAGAGAGATATTCAAAGTGCTATTTAAAAAAGGAATTGAAGAGTAAATAATGGATACAATTCCTTCTTTTCTACAACATTTCTACAAAATTTATAAATGATTTAGTCAGTGTTTCCTCATAGTAAAATCTCTCCTCTCCCTGATTTACATTCTGACATTTATCACTGGAGGTGACATCTTTAGTCCTGCCAGGTGATCTTTTCAGAATGTTCGTTGTTGATTTTTCCATGCACAGAGGGAGATATTGCTTGCTCGGCAGTTGGAAACAGCTGTTATTTCCCACAATACAAGGAATTTCACAGACCACAAATGTTCATGTCCATGGCCATGACACCACACCGTGGGAGGGGTTTCACCACAATGGGCTCTATTCTCAAAGAGCCAAATTTTCCGCAAAATTTTACCGCTATATTCCCGCCAGCGGTAAACTCCGCATTTTTTCCACATTCACTAATATTTTCCGCATGTTTTCCGCATGCGGGAAAAAAGATGCGGAAACAGCCATTATTCATGCAGGAATCATGCGGTAAAAAGGTCGCATGAAAAAGTGTTTAAAAAAAAAGTTAAAGTCCAGCAAGCACAGCAGACTACATTAAAGTCAATGGGATGCGGAATATATCACCTACTACTTGTAGGTGATAAAAAATCGGTAATTAACGACGAAATGATGCGCCTGAACATTTTTGAGAATTGATCTTTTATTGCGGAAAATACCGACTTTTGCGGAAATTTTTCCGCATGAATCCCGCAATTTTACCACACTTTTTCCGCATGCAGAAAAAAACATGCGGAACATTTTGAGAATTTCAATGTGGCGGTGTTTTGGTCGGTAACTTCCCGCATGCACTTTACCGCATGCAGGAAGTCTTTGAGAATAGAGCCCAATATCAGTAGTGATGAATGAACATCAAATTTTCGCATTTGCGTATTTTCTACAAACATTCGCAAACTGGCCATTTGCGGTGGGCTCTAGACTTTAATGGGCAGGCGAACTTCAAAACTTTTTCTGCAGCCACAATTTCTTTTTAACCCTCCTGGCGGTCTATTAAAAACTGCCAGGGGGCAGCGCAGCAGTTTTTTTTTTTTTTAAATCATGTAGCGAGCCTAGGGCTCACTACATGATAGCCGCTGTGCAGCGGCATCCCCACACCCGCTTTGATCGCCTCCGGCGATCTGCGATCAGGAAATCCCGTTCAAAGAACGGGATTTCCTGGAGGGCTTCCCCCGTCGCCATGGCGACGGGTGGGATGACGTCACCAACGTCATCGGGAATCCCGATACACCCCTCAGCGCTGCCTGGCGCTGATAGGCCAGGCTGTGCAAGGGGTCTGGGGGGGGGGTGCCCGGCGTGCGGAGTGAGTTCCTCTCATGCCTACCGCTCCCCTCATTCTCCTCCGCCCCCCACCGTTACCACTTACCGGTCCCCCAACTTACTTCCTGGTCAGGATGGTCGTAACGGACTGCGCGGGCGCTGTAGTGTGCCTGCTCAGAGCGTTTGCAGGCACGACATCAAGAAAGTGCGTCACCGGGCAGCGACCATCCCAACCGGAAAGTAAGTACGAGGGACCAGTACGCGGTAACGGAGGAAAACGGGGACGGGCATGAGAAGAGCCCACTACACATGCCTGCTCCCCCGGTTTTTTTTGTTTGTTTTTTGTGTGTGCCAACATAGGAGGACAGTGGGTAGAAGAAGAAAAGAACATTTTCAAAAAGAGGGGAAAAAAGTCTATATTTAAATGAGGTGTAATGACAGATGATGTATTAACATGTTTATAAATGTATTTATTTTAATTGTTTTTATACCGGTATATATGTTCAGAGTGTGGGAAATAAAAAAAAATGACGTGGGGTCCCCCCTCCCTTGTCCCCATGCAGACCGGGATAGCCAGAATGTTGAGCCATGGCTGCGTGGGGCTTTGCACCCTGAGCTACACCAGCCCGCATGGTCCATGGTATGGGGCGGGGGGTCCAGAGGAGAGGGACGACCAAGGCTCCCCTCCCCCCCAGAGTTCAGTAATGAATCATTAGTGGCCAGCTTTATCCTAACACACGCTGCTCCCCTGACACAACTACTGATTTGGAGGTGTGGCAACTATAACTCCCCCCATTTATAACAAGTGTGGCACAAAAACCTGCTCTGGAAACTGCAGAGTTCTCCTTTAAAAGAAAAACTGGTATCTTACAAAAGCCAGAAAATGCTTTTCTTAGAATTGATGGTTCTTTAAAGCTGGCCTGCAGCTCTTTCAGCAGGTGGGGGCCCTTGCAGAGGGGCCCTAAATCCTTTACCTTCTCCTGGCAGAGCCAGATCCTGGATTTCTATAACATGCATGGAGAAACTGATAAGCCCAAACTCCAGAGCCAAGTTGTAAATGTAAAGCCTGGTACACACTTTCAATTATGATTGGCTGATCACTGACTAGTTTTACCAGCGCCATGTACTATGAGGGTTTACCTACATAATCTGCTCATAGTATTCAGTATCTGTGGACCCTCATACTACATGGAGGTGGTAAAACTAGTCAGTGATTGGCCAATCGTAATTGAAAGTTTGTACCAGGCTTTACTCTCATAGATGGATAAAAAGACCCTCATCAGTGCAGAGTTGGTCACAAAGTTTAAGAGTACATTGATCTCTGATTCACACAGAAATAAATAATACCCATGTTTTATCATATTTTCATACTTCTGTTCACAACAACTTTTCACAAAAAAAGAGAGATCGATACTGAAATATGAACGTTTTGAGAGTCGATTGTTGATTGTGACATGATCAAAAGTGATTGATTTCTGAGATAATAAATATAATAAATCATAAGCTATAACTCATATCAGAAGAGGATGATGAATCAGAAACGTATTCAGTGTCTGACTTCAGTTGTATTTTTAGTGTTGCAGGAGAGTTATGGCAAATTCATATACAGTATTTCATTTTTTCATATTTCTCTGTCTTCCCTAATGAGGGGGGTGGATCTGGTTTAGAATGGAAGAGTCCACCCAGCGCTCATTACGATCTCCACCTCAGCAGAGATGGAGGTAAAAGGACTGGACTGCAGACTGACCAGAGCCCGATGGTCCTTTTGTCTTGTGCCTGGCAGAACAATACCATCCAATATCAGCTTGGACCTCTGATAATATCGCTGGATTATTTTACCATATTCCTGGACTTTACTAAGGTTTTCCAGAACTTTGGACTTTTATAAGAATTACCAGATGTACGGTAATTTCACAGACAGTCTCAGTCAGCATCAGTTATTTTCTCATTTCTAATACCTTTTACTTTGCTATGCAAATAATGTTCATTGTTTTTTATGTTTTTTTGACCATTTCTTCTTATAGTGTTATGCACAATTTCCCTATGAAAGAAATGGTTAAAGGGAAGGTCAGAGCACAATAAAAATAAAAAATCCACTTACCTGGGGCTTCCTCCAGCCCCTGGCAGCCGTCCTATGCCCTCCCCGCAGCTCCGGAGGCTCCCGGTCCCCTCCGGTGCAGAGGCCGACCTCGCCAGGTCGGCATCTACTTGCGTTTCAGCGTACGGCTCACTAAGTCACACTGACGTCGTCCGGAGTGTACTGCGCAGGTGCAGAACTACTACGCCTGCATAGCACAGTCCGGATGACGTAAGCGCGCCTGAGAGCCGCTCGCGCAGGCGCAGTGGACATCTTGCGCCGGAGGGGAACGTGGGCCACCAGTGGGCAGCGGAGCTGCGGCGAGGGCACAAGATGGCTGCCAGGGGCTGGAGGAAGCCCCAGGTAAGTGGATTTTTTTTATTTTTATGGTACTCGGATGTGTCCTTTAATATATTTTGGTCTTGGCTTTGTTCTGAATAACCCGTAAAGAATCCTGCCTTCTGAAGAGACGTTACCAGATTGTGATAGAGTTGTATTTTTAGTTAGGCTGTTGAGATAACCTTTCTCTTACAGGAATAGGTAGCTTCAGGAGCTCTCTCACTCCTTGTAAAAAAGAGAACTGGTTGCAGCATATCAAACAAGATTTCAGATCGGTTAAAGAGACTCTGAAGTCTCCTAAAAACGAGGTTTTTACTTTAAAAACCTCTTTAACCTAATTGCCCCTCCTAAAACGCCACACCCCCGCGGCTGAAAACGCCATAAATCACCCCTAATTCCCCCCTGGAGAAAATCCACAGCTTTCTTGGTCGTGTATTTTGCTGCTGGAGGAGGCAGAGCTTTCAGCTGCAGCTCTGCCTCCATGCACGTCAATCAGTGCGTTTCTCCGCCTCTCCCCACCCCTCTCAGTGACGGAAGACTGAGAGGGGCGGGGAGAGGCGGCGATCCGCACTGATAGACGCGCTGAGAGGCAGAGCTGCAGCTGAAAGCTCTGCCTCTATGCGGAAGGAACCCTGCCATGTGCCCCAGGTAATTTGGGGTGATTTATGGCATTTTCAGCCGCGAGGATGCGGCATTTTAGGAGGGGCAATCAGGTTAAAGAGGTTTTTAAAGTAAAAACCTCGTTTTTAGGAAACTTCAGTCTGTTTAACCTCACCTCGCAATAAAGGAAGATGGATCCCAGCGATGTCCCACAATGCCAAGTGCTTCCCGTTCCATCTTCCTGGCGGCGGGTATGCGTGATGGCACATGACGGGCATGGCCAAGGCTTTAAGCGATCGTGGTACTTTGCGGAGGAGTTGTTGGGCATCTTCAAGATCCGATCTGCTGCAATGGTCGTTATCCCCGCTCGACGCTAAACAGCATTCACGTGATCATGCGCCTGTACCCACGTTGCAAGACTGAGGAGACGACCGCTCGTCAGGAAAATGGTCGGAAAAATTGTGAGGTGCGTATCAGCCTTTAGTCATACAGTCAAGATTGTAATCTGTAGGAACACTCCAACCAGTCCAAGTAGGCATCATTTAAGGATGTTTAATGTTATAAGGTATGGGAGGTCAGGGTTAAGGCCTCAGGTTAGGAAGAATGCTAAAATCTTACAAATGCATTTCAACAACAACAACAAATATCATTTGTAAAGCTCTTTTCTCCCGTAGGACTCAAAGCGCATAAGAATGGCTCAGACCAGTATTTGGTTGATTGGTAAATTTTGGTGCAGAGGAAGAACTCTACAAGTCATCAAATGCCAGGCTAAACAAGTGACTTTTCAGTGTGAATTTGAATAACTCCAGGGATGGGGCTGTCTTTACTGGGTGTGGTAGGGAAGCCTAAAGGGTAGGGGCAGCATGACAGAAAGCTCTGGCTCCAAAGGTTTTGAAGTGCACTCTGGGAGTAACCAGGTTTAAGGATCCTGACCTGTGGCTCTGATTTCAAGAAAAAAAAAAAAGAAAGACCTTGGCACAGGTGCTAATGCATCCTCACTTTCATTTGTTGTTTTCTCTGCCCCTATTTCAGATATTTACCCACTTCCTACGGTATCAGAATAGGAAGTCTGAGGACACAGACAACAAGAGAAACCCAGACCTTCTAAACCTTTTTTTTGTACTGTCCAGAATAAAATGCATTTCTGAGCTGCCTGTGACTGAATGGATTCAGCACAAATTGTAGGAAACCAAATGTCACCTATTTTGTTTAAAGAAATATATTGCTGTCTGCAGCTTTATAATAAGTTGTGAAGAATTAGGCTGGGTTTAGAGTCTACAAGCTGCCAGACTGGATTTTTTTTTTCCTCTAACTTATTCATGCATCGCAAATTACAGATTTAAGCAATTTAATCGTCACCTGCCTCATCTGAACCCGCAATGAAATTACAGAGATGTGGAGCGCAGCTAAATGAATCATCACATGAGATAGCAGAATTTATCACAGACGTCTGCAGTAATTAAGTCACAGAGTCGAACATCTCAACTCCTCGTTATTTTGTTGTGATAAATGGAGGTCGATGGATGGGGTGTCTGAAGACCACGTCACATTTCCGGCTCGCTGGAGAGATCCACAATGCGTCGCTGGACTGGCCACTCAATAGGAACAATATTTGGGTGATACTCACCTCAGTAGAGGAAAGCCTGAGGCTAGTCCAGAGATTTTCCAATCCATCCACGAGCCCACTGTCACTGTGCAGGGTTCCTCTGTACTCTTCAGATATCAACACGTGGCAGCTCTCTGACCTGCGGGTTTGTACTACTTTGCATACTCATACTCCATACTCATGCACTCGTACACAAAGGGGAGCATACAAAGAGGAAGAGTTTCCAGGCCAGCAGCGGAGGAGGAGTGGCTTTCCTCTTCTTAGGTAAGTATCTTTTTCTAGGGAGGGGGGGGCGGAGTAGTTACAGGTATGCCTTAAAGTGTACCTGCACAGAAAAAAGTGCCCCTAGGGCATACATGTCAAACTCTGGCCCGTGTGCCAAATCTGGCCCTCAGAGCCATTCAATTTGGCCCCCAAGTGGTTTCCCCAGGGAGGGATGAGGGATAGGTTCAGGGAGGGTTCTGTGTGAGAGTAGGGTTAGGTATAGTTACAGTACATTATACACCACCAGGGGGGTGGTTAGGGTTAGGCACCACCAGGGGGGTGGTTAGGGTTAGGCACCACCAGGGGGGTGGTTAGGGTTAGGCACCACCAGGGGGGTGGTTAGGGTTAGGCACCACCAGGGGGGTGGTTAGGGTTAGGCACCACCAGGGGGGTGGTTAGGGTTAGGCACCACCAGGGGGGTGGTTAGGCGACACCAGGGGGGTGGTTAGGGTTAGGCACCACCAGGGGGGTGGTTAGGGTTAGGCACCACCAGGGGGGTGGTTAGGGTTAGGCACCACCAGGGGGTGGTTAGGGTTAGGCACCACCAGGGGGGGGGTCTAGGAGTTAGGGATAGGTACAGGGAGGGTTCTGTGTGAGAGTAGGTGTCACAGGAGCCCTAGTGGCTGACCGCACTTAGCCTTCTAAACGGTGCCAGCGCACAGATCGTGCGAACTCTGGTCGCAGTCAATGCGCAGGAACCGTTAAGAATTAGCCGCAGACAACTCAGAAGGGAGCCTGTGAGACACGGGTGATTACAACTTCACCCACTGGTTCAGAGTAAACTGCCACCACCGCGGTTATCATGGGACCGTGGAGCCCACTAACTGACTGACTAATCCTGCGAATAAAACGGTTAAAGACACGATATTCTGTCTAGCCAACAATAAACAAACAGTAGCGTATCTTCAGAGACCTGGGATCAGTTCTGTGTGTGCTGATAAGCAGGGTAGCGGACAGTGAATGACTTGGAGAAAGTCGTTTATTCACGCAATATAAATAATTAACATATACAGACAATTATTAAAATCACAATTATTAAGACAGTAATAGCCGGTATAAAAAAATAAAAGAAGGGAGAAAAATACTTAGTTCCTGGAAAGATGTCCTTTTTGTGGGAAAAATCAGAGTTCTGGGTTTCAATCAGAGTTCAGACCAGGTGGATGCCAGCATATCCTCAAGCTGGCACCTGATGAGTTCAAGATGTTCCAGGGTGGAGGACACTGAGTTTGGCTCCTCTGCCATTCTTATGCCCCTGCTTCAGTAGGAGGGAGTGAGGGCGGGGAGCCATACACCCCCTTAGAAGATGAGATGAGCCTTCCCCTTGTCCTGGGGGCTAGAAATCATATCTACCCATATATGGGCTCTATCTCACAGAACCGTACAGGTCAGGGCGGATTTATTAACATTTTCAGGTCTGTCTCGATTTACCCAGCGCCCTGATACCAGACATGAGGGGTGGGACCCCTGTGGTATCATCAGGGCATTTTCAAACTGCCTAACTGGCAGTCCTTACCTCAGAATGTTCTGAAACTTCCTCAGAACCAGCACCGGGGCTCATGCTACACTTCCCCCACGTTTGGCGAAGCTGCCATCTTAGGAACCCCAGAAATATGACAGATCTGGGAAGTTATGGATATGCTATGAGACTCAGGTTATTCCCAGGCAAAGGCTCTTTGAAGTTTGGAGCAGCCAGCTAGGTGTCACCTCCCCTGCTGGGAGGGAGCCAGTGGGTCTGGCTTCCCCCCAACTAGATTGCTTCTGCCATGGTGCTTGTCACCTTATACCTGATGGATGGGCCATCAGCACAGCTTGAAGCCAGGGACTCTCCGGGGTAGATTAGGCTCAGGCTCATTAGCATATCAAAAGAGCCATCCAGCCTTTAGGATGGTGCTCTCTCTGCTAAGAAAAGGACTTCAGCTGCCCCTACACACTCAACCCAGATTGTATTGATTTGAAGCGCAATCGATGCAGGGAATCGAGTGCGATCGCTTTTTCTTCATGGGCGGTTCCAGGACGCGTCTGCGGCCCCGCAACCGTCCGTGACAGTAGGGTTAGGTATAGTTACAGCACAATATACACCACCAGGGGGATGGTTAGGGTTAGGCACCACTAGGGGGGTCTTAGGGTTAGGCACCACCAGGGGCGGTCTGAGGGTTAGGGATAGGTACAGGGAGGGTTCTGTGTGAGAGTAGGGTTAGGTATAGTTTTAGGTAAAATTTTAGTAATACTTACTAATGTTTTACAACACATTACGAACGTAGTTATATTTATATCATTGTTATAAACAATATTTTCAGATTTTATTACAAGAAGAAACGATAAATGAAGGTTATTCACAATAATATTCAATTATAAGGATTAAACATATATTATCGTTTTTTCAACAAAACGTAATTATACGTTTCACTTTCGAAACAGGGAAGATTAACGTTTTCACAATTGCCGATTTCATACACATTATTTAATGATTTATTAATTTGTAAAACATTATTTGTAAACGAAATACAACAAAATATTTTTTATAAACGGCATTACTGCTTATTGTTTACACCCCGCGCCCTTTTTTCCCGATGCCCTTTTTTGATGTACGCATTGTAGGGGGCCTGGGTGATGTCATTGTCTGGGGAAAAAATAATTGCTATTAAACTTCAAAGCAGAAGCAGCACAAATCTTTATTTTTGTTGCACAAATGGACACAAATGTAGCACTAACCAAACATGCTAGAATTTTTAGTTGTGCTGATTGTAGGGGGGCCAACTTGACACAGCCTAATTGGCTGTACAACTCAGACAATATACTCAGTTTTTTTCACTTTTGTTCCTTTTATTTCTGATGTATCAATATCTTCAATTGCTGTATTTAGTTTATGCATTATTTTATTATAAAATAAACAATTAATAAATGTTTGTCCGAGTGCTTGTTCTGAAACCTCTGCAGAGAGTTCCCCGCTTCTCTGAAGAGACCGATACCATAACCGTTTTACTGATAGTGTTATTTTGCTATCTCTAGAAAGGGTGTTGAATTAACTCTTTTTCCTACAGGATTTAGCTAGAGTTACATTTATGTATTCACACGCTAAAATGCAAATTGGTGGCAGTGAGCTGATCTCTATATGAGATTGCAGATTGTATCGATTGTACGTAGAATCAAAATTGTACTGTGTGTGGACTCCAATCAATCCAAAAGGTTGCTTTGCCTGCAGTGCTGAACGCCTTCAGGATTCCCTCAGGATCTGAAGCTGTATGGTAAACTGCAGCAAAGGGAACAGGAATTGCAGGGTGACGTCACAACCCAAAAATAACTTTCACTGCAAAATGTGACACGCTTGTCATACATTTATATAACTACAGGAATTATCCCACTTATTTATTTAGTGGTCATTCTCGCTTTACCTGAAACACGGTCGGTTCTCTCATGAGGCAAGGTGAAGCATTTACAGGGGCAGCATGTTTGTACTGTGTTTACACTAACAGCATGCAGTCAGAGTAGGAGGAGAAGTGAGAGGAAAGAGAAGAGCAAGGGGAAGAGGCATCATTGGGGAAAAGCAGCTTGTTGTGCTGTGTGAGGAGTCTGATGGTGAGTGAGGAGGGGGAGGCAGGAGAGCAGCATTGGGGAAAAGCAGCTTGTTGTGCTGTGTGAGGAGTCTGTCAGTGAGTGAGGATGGGGGAGGCAGGAGAGCAGCATTGGGGAAAAGCAGTTTGTTGTGCTGTGTGAGGAGTCTGACAGTGAGTGAGGAGGGGGAGGCGGGAGAGCATCATTGGGGAAAAGCAGCTTGTTGTGCTGTGTGAGGAGTCTGACAGTGAGTGAAGAGGGGGGAGGCAGGAGAGCATCATTGGGGAAAAACAGCTTGTTGTGCTGTGTGAGGCGTCTGATAGTGAGTGAGGAGGGGGGGGGGGGGGCAGGAGAGCATCATTGGGGAAAAACAGCTTGTTGTGCTGTGTGAGGAGTCTGACAGTGAGTGAGGAGGGGGAGGCAGGAGAGCAGCATTGGGGAAAAGCAGCTTGTTGTGCTGTGTGAGGAGTCTGACAGTGAGTGAGGAGGGGGAGGCAGGAGAGCAGCATTGGGGAAAAGCAGCTTGTTGTGCTGTGTGAGGAGTCTGACAGTGAGTGAGGAGAGGGGAGGCAGGAGAGCAGCATTGGGGAAAAGCAGCTTGTTGTGCTGTGTGAGGAGTCTGACGGTGAGTGAGGAGGGGGGAGGCAGGAGAGCAGCATTGGGGAAAAGCAGCTTGTTGTGCTGTGTGAGGAGTCTGACAGTGAGTGAGGAGGGGGGAGGCAGGAGAGCATCATTGGGAAAAAGCAGCTTGTTGTGCTGTGTGAGGAGTCTGACAGTGAGTGAGGAGGGGGAGGCAGGAGAGCAGCATTAGGGAAAAGCAGCTTGTTGTGCTGTGTGAGGAGTCTGATGGTGAGTGAGGAGGGGGGGAGGCAGGAGAGCAGCAGTGTTTCATTTGATTTGCAGAGCAGAAGGGAGGAGGTGGCACTGCTGTCCTGACTGTGGAGGAATAGAGTGGCTGAGGGTGAGCAGTTTGTTTGTCAGGCCTCTTTTCCACGGACTGTTGATAGGCAGTGAAATGCAGCACAAACTCTCACAACTACTTGCTGCTGCCTGGTAACTGCTCACTGCTGCCTAGTAACTGATCACTGCTGCCTGGTAACTGCTCACTGCTGCCTGGCTACTGCTTGCTGAGCACACAGTTGAACTGCCAGTGGAAAAGAGGCCTAAACAAAGCAGAGTAAATTGTCGGGTGCTGTGCGATCATCCCAAAGGAGGGGGGGGCATCCTCACACGTTTACCTCGGGCAGCAGAAAGTCTAGGACCAGCCCTGACCAGCACCATTTGATGCCCACATGCTGGGACTTGTAGTCCTCTCTGGTTAAGGAGAGCTGCCAGCCATAGCCGTGGCGTCCTGCCCTGCAGCCCGTCGCACGACTCACAGGAACAATGGCAGCTGCAGCATCGCCTGGAATGATACCACAACAATGTAATTCAAAATGTGTCAACATTAAACTGGCCCATAATTCTCGGAGCCACTCAGAAACAGATACACGTGATTTGCCATGATGTATAGCGCAGCAAGCTCCGCCACACCGACACCTCCGCCACCAGCCAGCACATGAGACTGCGGATCGTATTTTATTGGATATATATTCTGGAGGTAATATTCAGATAATATACGGCTCATTCTGGGCGGCGGCCTGTCTTCTCTTCTATATTATAGGTGAATAATACCCCAAGGAGCTTTTATTTTATTCCTTGCTGTTTGGATAAGATAAAAGGACGTCCGTATTGTGAAACTGGCGATGAGTAGGATTGCCTTCCTAAGGCCCCGTTCACACTTGCGTTTTGGCAAATAAACGGACCGGATCCTGATCGGATCAGGACCTGATCCTGATCAGAACCGTACGGTTCCGATCCGGATCCCATCCGTTTGTATCAGGCATGCATCAGGCTACCATCCGGATCCGTGGGCAAAAAATAGCGAAATTAAAAAAAAAAATGTTGGGGTCAGCAGAAGGTGCACCTGGTGCACCTGTAGAATCAGGTTCCTCCGCTGTAGGCCTCACCTCCACCTCCGACATTCTGCCAAACAGCTCCAGCACGTCTGTCACTGCTGCTCCACTCCAGACATGCTTGGCCCATGTGTCCCCATCCGAAATGGCCGCTTGGATACGCTTAGGAAGTGGGGTAGAACGTCAGGTTTTTGTAGGCAGTGTGTTCTGTGCCTTCTGTTCCCCATTGGTTTCTGTGTTCCTGATGGTGCTGTCAGGCTCAGGTCCGGCTCCGGTCCGGATGCGTGGGCCGGAGATCCGGACCTAAAAAATAGCGCATGTTGGAAAAGAGTCCGGATCCGATCCGGCTCCGTACTGTACAGAATGGACACGTGTGAACGTCCGCATAGACTTTACATTGCTGTGCGGAACGTACAATACGTTTGTATAGTATGCGGTCCGGATCAGACCTGGAAAATCCGGATAGCGAACGCTAATGTGAACCGGGCCTAAATCAGAAGGTAATTGCCTGTTACTGCTTTCCTTGTCTGAAATGCAAAACCCATAATGCACCACTTCCGGACAGTGAGACAGAGACATTATTGTTTATATAGCGTGGACATGTTCTGCATCGCTGTACAGAATATAATGTCTTGTCACTTAACTGTCCCTCAGAGGAGCTCACAATCTAATCCCTACCATAGTTATATGTCTATGTATGTATCGTGTACTGTATGCATACCTCCCAACTTTTTGAGATGAGAAAGAGGGACACTTAAGCCACGCCCCTGCCACACCCCTGATCACTCCCCCGTCACACCCCTAATCACGCATACAATAAAGATTTCATAAGAAAAATATGTTGTTTTATAATTCAATCTACACTGGTCCTTTCTATCCTGGTTCATTTTCCTTCATAGTAACATTTTAAAATTAGTAATATATCAATTTAAAGGATGGGAATCACTGGCGTAACAATAGGGGAAGCAGCCCCTGCCCCCCTCCTGGGGACCGCTCATGGCGGTTTTGGGGGGGCAGATGGGGTCGCAGCATGAGGGGAGAGCTTTGCACATTAGCGGGGAGGGGGGATGCCCCCCTCCCCTCACCTCGGGCTCTCCCCTCTGCGCTCCCCTCCTGCATCTATCTAAAGGTAGCCATACACTGGTCGATTTGCCATTAGATCGACCAGCTGACAGATCCCTATCTGATCGAATGTGATCAGAGAGGGATCGTATGGCTGCCTTTACTGCAAACAGATTGTGAATCGATTTCAGCCTGAAACCAATCACAATCTGTGGAGCCGCCGCTGCCGCCTGCCCCCCCCCCCCCCCTGCATACATTACCTGAAGCTGGCTCCGGGTCCTCTTCTCCGCGCTGCACCCCGCACTGCATCCCAGCGTACACTGTGTCACTCCGTGACCAGGAAGTTCAAATAGAGCGCCCTCTATTTGAACTTCCTGGTCACTGGAGTGACACAGGAAGTTAATGTACGCTGGGATAGAAGCAAGAGCGGGGCAGCGCGGAGAAGATGCGGAGAAGACGCGGAGAAGATGCCCGGGAGCCAGCGTCAGGTAATGTATAACTGTATCGGATCGGCCGCCGCTAGCGACGCGCTCCCTACCCGCGGGCGATCAACGGAAGTAACCCGCACGGCGCGATGGACGGACCGATCCGATTTCGGGAGGAAATCGGATCGGCGGGTGCGTTTAGCGCGAACGATTGGCAGCAGATTCGATCCCAGTGATCGACTCTGCTGTCGAATCAGCGGCAAATCGGGCCAGTGTATGGCCAGCTTAAGTGTCAGCAAGGATAGAAACATAAAAACTTAAAAAAAGAAAACACCCCTGATCTCCACCTAAGTCAGCCCAGCCCCACCCCCATGATAAAGTTAACATCTCATTATAATGTTGTTAATAAGAAATACATATAGCAAAAAAAAACAAAAAGATGTATCAAATATCAGTATTAAAGAATTTCAACCACTTCTTCCAGATTTGGTGAAATTTCTTAACAGAACCTCATCTTTCACATATATTTTTATAAATGGGTATGTCTGTGTTCACACAAGATTTAAGATCAGTGATTGCCAAAGGTTCCGTTTTTTCCAGGTAAGGGTTACTGCTCTCCTAGTTTAGCTAGGAATAGCTTATGTTCACTAAGTACATACAGTGTCCCACGAAATGATTAAAGGGGCACTATGGTGAAAAATTGTAAATATGTGCAAACATAGATAATTAAGAAGTACATTTTTTTTCAAGCGTAAAATGAGCCATAAATTACTTTTCTCCTATGTTGCTGTCACTTACAGTACGTAGAAGAAATCTGACAGAAGCGACAGGTTTTGGTCTAGTCCATCTCTTCATAGGGGATTCTCAGCAAGGCTTTTTATTCTTTATAAAGATACTAGCTGATTGCCTGGCGTTGCCCGGGTATGTATTTGGCTGGTGTTAGCTCCACCCATTTTTTCTAGCCCTAACACACAATTACTCAATGACCAAGTTTGTGAGCTTTGCGGTCTTTGGTATCAATAATTTGCATTGAAATTAAAAAATCTGATTTGCTGTTTGCTCCACACCCTTTTCTGAATTTGAACCCCAGTCACCCAATGACCAACTGTACCAGGTTTGAGGCCTGTGCCATTAACAGTGCAAGAATGGTAGCAATTAAAGAGAACCCGAGGTGGGATTTACTTATGCTAGTGGGGCACAGAGGCTGGTTGTGCACACTAACACCAGCCTCTGTTGCCCCATGGTGTGCCTCCAAGACCCCCCTGCGTGCCGCTATACCCCCCGCAGTGCTGGCGACACGCAGCATGTCGCCAGCACAATGTTTACCTCTGCTTGTCTGTTAGCGCCGCTCCACCGCCTCTCCGTATCGGCGCTACCTGCCTGGGTCACTTCCCTCCAATCAGCGGGAGGGAAGGGACGCTGGTGGGTAGCGCCGATACGGAGGAGGCGGGGGAGCGGCGCTAACAGACAGGCAAGAGGTAAACATTGTGCTGGCGACACGCTGTGTGTTGCCAGCCCTGCGGGGGGGGGGGGTATAGCGGCACGCAGGGGGGTCTTGGAGGCACACCATGGGGCAACAGAGGCTGGTGTTAGTGTGCACAACCAGCCTCTGTGCCCCACTAGCATAAGTAAATCCCACCCCGGGTTCTTTTTAAATATTCCCCTTCAAAAGCAATAGGTGGAGTTTGATTCGCTTTTGTAGGCTCCACCCACTTTTCTGAATATTAATCTCAGTCACCCAGTGACCAACTGTGCAAAGTTTGAGAACCCTGCCATTACAGTGTAAGAATGGCTGCAGTTTACATTTTCCCAGGGCAATTTGTATTTGTCTCCACCCACTGATGACCCGGCGTGGCCTGTGTATGTATCTGACTGGTGACTGGTCTTGGCTCCGCCCACTTTCTAACCCTAACGCACAAACACTCAATGACCAAGTTTGTGAGCTTTGGGGTCCTTGGCATCAATAATTTGTATATTCCCATGAAATGAAACAAATCAGATTGGCTGTTTGTGGCTTCACCCCCTCTCCAGCATTTGAACCCCAGTTACCCAATGATCAACTGTAGCAGGTTTGAAGCATCTGCTATTAGCAGTGTAAAAATGGCAGCAATTTAAATATTCCCCTTGAAAATCAACAGGTGAATTTTGATTGGCTAATATAGGCTCTACCCACTTCCCTGAATATTAATCTCAGTCACCCAGTGACCATCTGGGCAAAGTTTGAGAACCCTGCCATTAACAGTGTAAGATTTGCTGCAGTTTACATTTTCCCAGTGAAATTTGGTTTTGGTTCTGCCCACTTTTTGTAACTTGGACACACAGTCACTCAATGAACAACTTTGTGAGCTTTTGGGTCCTTGGCATCGATAATTTGTACTTTCCCATGAAATGAAACAAATCTGATTGACTGTTTGGGGCTCTGTCCCCTTTTCTGAATTTGAACCCCCCTGTAACCCAATGACCAACTGTACCAGGGTTGAGGCTTGTGCCATTAACAGTGCAAGAATGGCAGCAATTTTAATATTCTCCTTAAAAAGCGATATGTGATTTTTTGATTGGCATTTTTAGGCTCCACCCACTTTTCTGACTATTAATCCCAGTAACCAACTGTGCAAAGTTTGAGAACCCTGCCATTAACCGTGAAGAAAGGCTGCAGTTTACAATTTCCCAGAAAAATCTGTTTTGACTCCGCCCAGTTCTTGTAACCTTGACACTTAGTCACTCAATGATCAAGTTTGTGAGTTTTTGGGTTCCTGGCATCAAAATTCTGATAATGGAAGCAGTTTATCCAGCAAAGAAATCTGATTGGCTGTGTTTGGCTCCGCCCCTTTACTGAATTTGAACCCTAGACACTTAACGACCGACTGTAGCAGGTTTGAGGCCTCTGCCATTAAAAGTGTAATGCTACGTACACACATGCGACAACGATCGTTCGTTGAGAACGACGAACGAACTTTTAATTGATGAAAGAACGACCTAAGTAAAGTTAGTTTTAAATTGTGTGTAACGATCTGATCGTTAGAACGAACGTTACATCACGTAAAGCAACTATTGCGCTTGCGCATAAAAATGAGAAGTTTCATGGAGAAATAGCGAAATGTGCATGTCAAGCCTAGTACGAACGACCGTTTCCAACGATGTACTACTTTTGCAAACGATCGTCGTTGGTAAAAATCCGCCAAGCTAGATCGTTCGTTTTTAACGATCGAGCTCATCCGTCGTTAGACTTAATGATCGTTTGTTGCTTTTTTTTAAACGATCGTCGTTTGAAACGATCGGGGAACGATCGTTTCAAACGACTATAGTCGCATGTGTGTACGCACCTCAAGAATGGCAGCAGTTTCAATATTCCCCTTGAAAATCAATAGGTGAATTTTGATTGGCTCTTGTAGGCTCCACCTACTTTTCCAAATATTAATCCCAATCACCCAGTGACCAACTGTGTGAAGTTTGAGAACCCTGCCATTAACAGTGTAAAAAAAGCTGCAGTTTATATTTTCCAATGTAAAAAGTTAGTTGTTTTTGGCTCCACCCACTATTTCTAACCTTAAAGGACAACTGAAGAGAGAGGTATATGGAGGCTGCCATGTTTATTTCCTTTTCAGCAATACCAGTTGCCTGGCAGCTCTGCTGATCCTCTGCCTCTAATACTATTAGCCATAGCCCCTGCACAAGCATGCAGCAGATCAGGTGTTTCAGACTTTAAAGTCAGATCTGACAAGACTAGCTGCATGCTTGTTTCTGGTGTTATTCAGGTACTACTGCAAAGAAATAGACCAGCAGGGCTTCCAGGCAACTGGTATTGATTAAAAGGAACTAAATATGGCAGCCTCTGCATACCTTTTACTTCAGTTCCCCTTTAACATACAGTCACTCAAACTCTCACAACTGCTCACTGGTAACTGCTTGCTGCTGCCTGGTACCTGTTCACTGCTGCCTGGTAACTGCTTGCTGAGCACACAGCTCAACAGTCTATGGAAAAGAGGCCTTAAACTTGGTGTTTGAGCATGCATACATTTTCTCATGCAAAGTACTTCTTCTTCTGGCTTGAAGGTTGAGGCACGCCCTGGGGGCAGGGCACTACTTCTTCTTCTTGCTTAAAGGTTGAGGCACTTACTCTTTTATATATATACTAGCCGACCCGCATCGTAGCATACGCCGCATCTTCGATCTATCTAATAGAGTACGTGCCTCAACCTTGAAGCAAGAAGAATAAAGGTGGGTACACACATCAGATAAAAGTCTTTGGAAAATCAAAGATCACAGACCAATTTTACCCCCTTCCATGTAGTATGAGAGCCATACCTTCACAGTCTATTCTATGGAGCTGAACTCCCCATCAGACAGAAATCTTTGCAAGATGCTGCACACAAAGATGCTGTACACATGCAACAGATCAGTATCTGCAAAAGATCTGTTCCTGCAAAAGATCAGTACCTACAAAATACATTCATAGTCTATATCTGCAGATCTCATACACACCTTGTTTAACGGACTTCATCTGCAGATTAGATCCACCAGGATGGATCTTTGGATCTGCAGAGGATTGTCTGATCTGCAGATGAATATCTGTCAAATAAGGTGTGCATTATGCTGGGCATACATGGTATGTTTTCTACCGTGTAATCGAGCCGCTGGCTCGATTCCCGCTCGTCCCCGCGGGCGCCCGGATCGATTCCCGCTCGTCCCCGCGAGCGCTTTCTTATTTTCAACTCGTTTCTTCAGCAGATTCGATCCGGCAGGGTATCGGACACGGCTCGATTACATGGTAGAAAACATACCGTGTATGCCCAGCATGAGATCTGCAGATATCATAGACTATAAATGCATTTTGCAGAAACTGATTTTTTTGCAGGAACAGATCTTTTGCAGATACTGATCTGTTGCATGTGTACAGCATCTGTGTGTGCAGCATCTTGCAAAAAATTTTATCTGATGGGGAGTTCAGCTCAATAGAATAAACTGTGTAGGTATGGCTCTCAAACTACATGGAAGGGGATAACATTGGTCTGTGATCTTTCATTTTCCAAAGACTTTTATCTGATGTGTGTACCCACCTTTAGGCTTTCCATTAGAAAATGTATGCGTGCTCAAACACCAAGTTTAACCCTAGCAAGTCTGGCTTTCCAAATCTGGCCTAATTGGCTATTCATGAGGCAATGCTCATGCAAATATGCATTTGCTTTCGCATGCCAAACTATGCAGGGTCAAAAAACTAATACCACAAAGCGGTCCCCCTGCGGGAATTAGTTCATGCTACATTAGCACTATCCAGGAGCGCCACTGGGAGGCTTTCCAATACCCCCTTTTTATACAACCCGGGGGAACCACGGGGTCCCAGGCTCTCTCACTGCCTGACAACTACAGCGGCATCCCCCGGTGGGGGAGGCTAGGTGCCGCAGGCGCCCCCCCCCCAAGCATGGCTAGTGCCGGGCAGAGCTGTCCGCACCCACCTCCCAATATTAAAAACAGGCACTTACTTTAACATCCATTGTGCTCTGCTTCATGCGCACTAACTTGGGCCCCCCACATGAGAAAGGAGTGAAGCATGGGTCACCCCGAGCTTTAGAGCTCAGGGCTGGCTCACGTACAACACTCCAGGGGGGGGGGGGGGGGACAGGCGCAGACAACTCACTGCAGGGCTCACACTACCAGAGCAAGCCATTCACAACCTGCCTCCAAAGGATACAACTGCAAAAAATGCTTTCCATGCTCAAAAACCAAGTTGAACTCTAGCAAGTCTGGCTTTCCAAATCTGGCCTCATTTGTTATTCATGAGGCAATGCTCATGCAAATATGCATTTGCTTTTGCATGCCAAACTATGCAGGGTCAAAAAACCAATACTGCAAAGCGGTCGCCCTGCGGGAATAAGTTCATGCTACATTAGCACTATCCAGGAGAGCCACGGGGAGGATTCCCAATGCCACTCGTTTTATACAACCAGGGGGGACCGCGGGGTCCCAGGCTCTCTCACTGCCTGGGAACCACAGCGGCACCCCAGAGGGGGAGGCTGGGTGGCGCAGCCGACCCCGCAAAGCGTGGCCAGCGCCAGGGAAAGCCGTCCGCACCCACCTCCCAATATTAAAAACAGGCACTTACCTTAACGTCCATTGCGTTCTGCTACATGCGCATTAATTTTCTCATGGAAAGCATTTTTTGCAGTTTGTATCCTTTGGAGGCAGGTGGTGGATAGCTTGCTCCGGTGGTGTGAGCCCTGGAGTGAGTTGTCCGCGCTTGTCCTCCCCCCCCTCCCCCGGAGTGTTGTATGTGAGCCAGCCCTGAGCTGTAAAGCTCGGGGTGACCCATGCTTCACTCCTTTCTCATGTGGTGCCCCCAAGTTAATGCGCATGTAGCAGAACGCAATTGACGTTAAGGTAAGTGCCTGTTTTTAATATTGGGAGGTGGGTGCGGACGGCTCTCCCCGGCGCTGGCCACACTTTGGGGGGGTCGCCTGCGCCACCCGGCCTCCCCCTCCGGGGTGCTGCTGTGGCTCTCTGATTGGATTACCCGTTGCCGACTCTGCTTGTTCCTGGATATCCCTGATTGCTGCCTGGATCGACCCCTGCTTGTTTAAAGTTTTCTCCCATGAACTCTGCCTGGACTGACTTCGGATTGGATTGCCCACGTTACCTGCAAAGTGTGTGAACTGCCTACAACCTACCCTTCCCTGCCTGTCACCACCTGGCTATCATCTGGACTGCCTCCACCACCAGGCCTCAGGTGACTATCTGAGTACACTGTACTTATATTACTCATACTGCTTTGTTTGGTGAATACTAAGAAGAATCCCCAAGTATGTAAAACCTCAACTCCCCCCCCCCCCCCCCCCCACACACACACACACTTCTGAGTATCTGTACATCCCACATAAAAGAGGGGTGGAGTTAAGGGAAGGAGAGACACTGGTGCCCAGGAAGGGGTGAGTATGGATTTAGGCGTCTCATGCTAATAGGGGGGCAGGTTTTGCAGGGTTATTTTTACCCAGCAGAGCCAGGGGGGTGTCTATCACATGACAAGCCCTGATAATCCCACACTGGCTATGATTCTCTTATAATGAACAGTGACACATCCCCTCCACACTAACGTGCCGTTCTCGCATTGCAAAGTCTATTTTAGAATTTGCTGGCTGCTCATGAATGCAAGGTCAGCGCTGAACGGCGAGCGCGGCGAGAGGCGCGAGGCTGCCTGTCAGGAGGAGTGCGACACACACCATAAATTCCAATAGACAAGCCTGGCAAAAACTCGGCCTTGTCTTGTGCTTTGTTAGAACAATACAATTACTTTTTTTTTTTTTATTGTAAGGTTTCATCTTGTGTGTATTAAAGCACACAGGGGCGTCGCTAGCCCCAAGGATCAGTGGCACTTGCCACGGATCTATTCTGGGGTGCCCCGGATGTCGCCCAGGCAGAGTCACAGCTGTGGTGCCTCAATAGCGTGCAGGCTGGGAGCTGTGATGCATCAATGGGGGGTATACTGGGTGCTGTGGTGCCTCTATGGGGGCAGGTTGGGTGCTGTGGTGCCATGCTGGGTGTTATGGTGCCATTATGGGGGCATGCAGGGAGCTGTAGTTCTTCTATGGGGGCATGCTGGGAGTTGTGGTGCCTGTGGAAGCACGGGAAGGGGGTCCACTAGAAGGTCAGGGAATGCTTTGGGGGGACTGGCAGCAGGCCAGACCAGCCAGCACAGGAGCCAGGTAACTCTGCCTAATTCTATTTAAAGAGGAACTGTCGTGAAAATCTTATAATTTAAAACACTTACAAATAAGAAGTACATTTCTCCCAGAGTAAAATGAGCCATAAATTACTTTTCTCCTATGTTGCCGTCACTTACAGTAGCGGTAGTAGAAATCTGACATTACCGACAGAGTTTGGACTAGCCCATCTTCTCATACGGGGGTTCTCAGGGTTTTCTTTATTTTTAAAAGCAGTTAGTGAATGGCAGTTGCTCTGTTCAAATGCCAAAATAGTGTGCAGCGAGCAGGGAGGCTGGCCAGCATATTTGTATCAATCTTTTTCAGGGAATGTCTTTATAAAGAATTAAGGCCATGCTGAGAATCCCCTATAGAGAGATAAACTAGCCCAAAATCTGTCGGTAATGTCAGATTTCTACTACTCACTGTAAGTGACAGCAACATAGGTAGGAATGGTCGGAAATGCCAATTTCTGCGGTAAATCCACATTCCGCCATTGCCAATTACCGATTCCGCTTTCCGCTACCAATTACCGCATTCCCATGCAGAATTTCCGCCGGAAATTGCGGAAATTCCGCCTGAGTTTAACATCGATTTTCTCAAAAACTATAAGGTCTTTTTGAAAACATTTTTTGCATCTTGTTCACAAGATTTTGTTTAATAAACCCTGAAAATTTGGTGTTTCTTGGACTTACGGGGGCTTTGCTATTAACCGCTAAATTCGACGGATTTTTACTGTAATGTAAAATGCAGAAAATAGGCAGATGCAGATTTTCTGCATTTTACATTACAGTAAAAATCTTTCAACTTTAGCGGTTAATAGCAAAACCCCCGTAAGGCCTAGAAACACAAAATTTTCAGGGTTTATTAAACTGAATCTTGTGAACAAGACACAAAAAACGTTTTCAAAAAGACCTCACAGTTTTTGAGAAAATCGATGTTAAAATCGGCAGAAATTTCCGCAATTTCCATCGGAAATCCGCCTACCGCACTTGTATTACCGATTTCCGCATTCCGATGCGGAAATGCAATTTCCGATCGGAATTTCGGAAATTGCATTTCCGCGGAATCCGAATGAGCATCCCTAAACATAGGAGAAAAGTAATTTATGGCTCATTTTACTCTGGGAGAAATGTACTTCTCATTTGTATTTGTTTTAAATTTTAAGATTTTCGCAACAGTTCCTCTTTAAGTGGCACTGCCTATTTATGTGATATGCTGCATTTATTTATTTAATTTTTATATTTATGGAGAGACGGGCTTCATCATATTGCTGGGCAGGTCTACTTAGACCGCTGTTAAGTTCATGTAAATTTGACCCCGCCCCGTAACCACACCCACATTCTGGTGTGTGTGGCCCCACCCATTTTTTGACTGGAGTGCCCAAAAGTGCCCCGGATCGCTTAGGATCCTAGAAACGCACTTAAAAGCACACCTGAAGTGAGAGAAGCATGGAGGCTGCCATATTTATTTCCTTTAAGCCATAGCTCCCACCTGTCCCTTTTCCAGAGGGACAGTCCCTCTTTGAGAACTAAATTCCTCTGTCCCTCTTTCTTCCTCATTTGTTCCTCTTTCAGGACTGATGTACAGATCTGTGTAAATATATGTATTTTACGACTGAAAAAATGTGTTTAATCCATTAGCAACTTTAATAGAATGATGTTGTTTGAGATAAGTGCACTGCTTCTGACTTCAGCTGGCAGAACTCGTTATGCTGTAAATTCTTGGAATGCTTTGATCTCTCTCTACTAGCAGAAAATAGAGAACCTGAAAGCAGAATTCCCCTGTGATTGTCACACACTGCCCTCTAGTGACAAGTGACCATAAATACACACTACAGCAGTAGTAATTAGTAGCAAGGAAATGTAACAAATAAGAAATAAAAAATGTGTTGAAATAAATTGGCTTGGAGCATGTAAGGCTTGGTGGTGTATTCTCCACAGTCAGCATGCAACGCATGAGCTGGCGTGGAGGAGGTACACACACTAGCACCAGGAAACAGGCTATCCCTAGTATAGTGGAGGGGAGGACTGACTCCAATAGGAGATTGTGGCGCACAGAGCCGGTGCAGATCTGACAGCCACAAACAATGCTTTCGTTATAACGTCTCAGCGCAAAGTAGCGCTGAGCGCATAAACCAGAACTGAGGAGATCAGGACAGGTAGACAGAATGAACGCTTGCTAGCTAGCGGCTACTTAGCGACAGCAAGCGTCCAAAACCAGACAGACTGGAATGAGGCAGCCAATGCGATGCGGCGATGGCGTGCCTCACAAAGACAGGACAGGATAGTCAGAAAATAGCAGGATTAAGATACATGAACGTAACACAGATAAATATACAATAAGTATGTTTTCCTAGCGTATTACAATTACAGCTATCAATGAAACTATTTGTAACGTCTGACTAACATATGTATATATCGGCAATGAACCGATATATGACATAAGCAGGAACGCTGACTAGGAATGGAGTAACACAGGGAACAGGACTCAGAAGGATTCGCTATCTCTTCGCAGAGATGAACGCAATCCACAAACGGTAACAGAACAGGATTCAGAAGGATTCGTTATCTCTTCGCAGAGATGAACGCAATCCACAAACAGTAACAGAACAGGATTCAGAAGGATTCGTTATCTCTTCGCAGAGATGAACGCAATCCACAAACAGAACCAGGAGCAGGGTAACTACCTCAGCACGGGTGGTCACGGTACGCGCAACCTACCAAAACGTGCTGGAAAGCTGACTAACTGCACACAGGATATAAACAGTTCGTGTACGTATACATCAGCAACACTGATGTATCAACGTAACACAAATACAAGGAAAATAATAAACGTGCTGGTATGCATATATATTGGCAATGAACCAATATATGATGCAAAGACCAGCAAAGTATCTTTATAACAAGAAACACGATCGGGGGCTAAAGCGACAGCAAGGCAGGCTTAAGCTGAAGCTATGAAAACCCAAGGAAACCCTGCAGGAAGCAGATCTTTATACTGAGGTCATCCAATGGGAGCAGACATGCAGATTCCCACACAGGTGAATGATAATCAGTCACAAGCTGACAGCAGGGAAAGACAGACAAAGCTATGCAGCTTGCATGGAAATAGATCAGAACTGCCTGAGCTGCAGCACTACTACTTCCAGCAATAGCTGCTGCAGCAGCGATCATTACAGAGCACTTGCAAGCCTCTAAATAAACTGGCTGCTAAAGTGCTCTAAAAGTTATTTCTGTCATTTAAATTGATATATTTCTTATTTTCAAATGTTAAAATGAAAGGTAAGTAATGATGATAGAGAGGACCAGTGTAGTCTGCATGATAAAACTTCATCATTTGCTTGTGAATCCTTTCTGGTATCAGTGACTAGGGGTGTGGCAGGGGTGTGATTAGAGGTGGGACTAAGGAGTGTGGTGGGGGTGTGATCAGGGGTGTGGCAGCCAAGTGTCTTAGAGTGTCCCTCTTTCTTATCTCAAAGTAAAGGGGGAAGAGGCGCCCAGAGAAGATAAAATGCGTTAAAAACAAATAAAATGAAAAAAGTGAGGTGGCTTACCTCAATGAAGACAAATTCACGTATTAATAGAATTTTATTGCACTGGCAATGTGTTTCGTGGGTGCATACCCACTTCCTCAGGCCAAATAGCAGTGCCTAATAGTGCTTGTAGCCACAGAGGCGCCTTATTTGTGGCTACAAGCACTATTAGGCACTGCTATTTGGCCTGAGGAAGTGGGTATGCACCCACGAAACGCATTGCCAGTGCAATAAAATTCTATTAATACGTGAATTTGTCTTCATTGAGGTAAGCCACCTCACTTTGTTTCATTTTATTTGTTTTTAACACATTGTATCTTCTCTGGGCGCCTCTTTCCCCTTTACCCTGTGCCTTCACCCTCCTTTTGGAGGGGGATTAACCCTCTTTGACCAATTTAGGTAATTTGAGGTTTGCTTTTTATCAAGAGTGCGACCATCACCAGCTCCGTCTGGTCACCCGAGTGGAGTCGGGGTTATACATCTCCACCTGCTTCTAGTGCAACCCACCTTTGTGAGTATAATGCATCTGCATATTTTACATTCTTCTGGTACTGTGACATCCTGCACCATTTGGGTTCCTGTTGTCTCTGTGTTTTCTTTCTGCAGGGTGCAATTTTTATTATCCCTACTTTTTGTCTTAGCTCTTAGAGTTTGGGAGGTATGTTTTAAGCCCCGTTCACACTTGGGGCTTGATTCACTAAACCATGATAACTCAAACATCACACCTTATCAAATATATCACACCTTATCAAAGATACATATCACACATTATGAAACGATATCACACCTTATGAAAATATATGACACCTTATCAAAGACATCACACCTTATCAAAGTTAACACGCCTTATCAGAGTAGCATAGCGAGCACTACAAACTTATGCCTGCTAATTGGCAATGGTACTCGTCCTGCCCTGAGCCCCTGCGGGTTCGTAGCGCTCGCTATGCTACTCTGATAAGGCGTGTTAACTTTGATAAGGAGTGATCTCTTCGATAAGGTGTGATATCTATTCATGAGGCTGACATTTGAGTTATCACGGTTTAATGAATCAAGCCCCTTATCAAAGTTAACATGCCTTATCAGAGTAGTATAGAGAGCGCTACGAACCTGCAGGGGTTCAGTGCACGACAAGTGCCATTGCCAATTAGCAGGCATAAGTTAGTAACGCTCGCTATGCTACTCTGATAAGGCGTGTTAACTTTGATAAGGTGTGATAACTTTGATAAGGTGTGATATCTTTGATAAGGCGTGTTAACTTTGATAAGGTGTGATAACTTTGATAAGGCGTGTTAACGTTGATAAGGTGTGATGACTTTGATAAGGTGTGATAACTTTGATAAGGCGTGTTAACGTTGATAAGGTGTGATGACTTTGATAAGGTGTGATGACTTTGATAAGGTGTGATGACTTTGAAACGGTGTGATGACTTTGATAAGGTGTGATATTTGAGTTATCACAGTTTAAAGGATACCACAACTGACATGTGGCATAATGAGATAGACATGTGTATGTACAGTGCCTAGCACACATAACTATGCTGTGTTCCTTTTTTTCTTTCTCTGCCTGAAAGAGTTAAATATCAGGTATGTAAGTGGCTGACTCTGTCCTGACTCAGACAGGAAGTGACTACAGTGTGACCCTCACTGATAAGAAATTCCAACTATAAAACACTTTCCTAGCAGAAAATGGCTTCTGAGAGCAAGAAAGAGGTAAAAAAAGGGGAATTTCTTATCAGTGAGGGTCACACTGTAGTCACTTCCTGTCTGAGTCAGGACTGAGTCAGCCACTTACATACCTGATATTTAACTCCTTCAGGCAGAGAAAGAAAAAAAGGAACACAGCATAGTTATTTGTGTGCTAGGCACTGTACATACACATGTCTATCTCATCATGTCACATGTCACTTCGGGTATCCTTTAATAAATCAAGCCCATGTAGCGTACTCTCCCTTGCAGCTGCTACCCTGTCAGTGCAATCTGCTGCAAGGACCAATCTGCATGCAATGGGAAGGAGCACTGCGGGAGGCTCTTCTACCGATTGCAAATCACACCGCACCATAAGGTTGAGTTATCATTAGCAGTAATATTACCATGCACGCACAGCGCACGTCAATATTACCTGTACTTACGTGCAGAAGTACCGCATGATACGCTAGTAGCGTGAATTGCGGTGCCCCAGTGGTGCGACACGTATCTGTAATGAAAAGTGCAAGCGGACAGGGCTGCGCAGCCATCAGGACTGGAGTTGCAGTCGCAGATCTTATGGAACTGGCAGTGACACAGCGGAAGGGGACCCGCAGGACTCGGAGGGCCCTTACTGACTACAGGCAGCTGAAGGAAGCCCCGCGTACGTTTTGTATCCATCCATGCTTACATGCATTGTATGTATCCAGACTGCATTGCAAGCATTCCAGTATAATCATTAAAGTGCCTGCTGTGATGAATCTTATCTCAGTCAGCCTGGCTCTATGCTGGTACATTGCCAGGGAGAGGGAAGCTTGTTATGTCTCCTCCCACATTCCTGCTCCTCACTGATTGGCTGAGGGCAGTTCATTGTGACAGGATGAGGCTGAAAAGGGAAATACACCTCACCCCTCCGCAGAACCTGCTGAAATACCTTCTATGGTGTGCTCAAATGTGTTTACAAAGCAAGCTAGATATGACAGTGCAATTTTACTATAGAGCTCAGTGGGGTGGAGGGTTGGCAAAGCAAACACCATTTAAAGAGAACCCGAGGTGTGTTTAAAGAATGTTATCTGCATACAGAGGCTGGATCTGCCTATACAGCCCAGCCTCTGTTGCTATCCCAAACCCCACTAAGGTCCCCCTGCACTCTGCAATCCCTCATAAATCACAGCCGTGCTGTGAGGCTGTGTTTACATCTGTAGTGTCAGTCTCAGCTGCTCCCCCGCCTCCTGCATAGCTCCGGTCCCTGCCCCCGTCCCTTCTCTCCAATCAGCAGGGAGGGAAGGGATGCAGGCGGGGACTGGAGTTCTGCAGGAGGCGGGGAGAGCAGCAGACTGACACTATAGAGATAAACACAGCCAGCTCTGACAAGCTGTTTGTCAGCAGCGTGGCTGTGATTTATGGAGGGATTGCAGAGTGCAGGGGGACCTTAGGGGGGTTTGGGATAGCAACAGAGGCTGGGCTGGGCTGTATAGGCAGATCCAGCCTCTGTATGCAGATAATATTCTTCAAACCCACCTCGGGTTCTCTTTAAGGCATGAGGGAAAAAAGGAGTACAAAGGGAAGAAATTACATCAAGATTGGCTTCAGTCAGAGGCAGTGAAGATGGAAAATGCCTGGAACAGTTTTCTCTGTATTTACTATATAAAATTTACTGAAATAAAAAATTGGACAGTACAATACATCATGTTATTTAAAGGAGTTATCAGGGCAAATATAGTAAAATGAGTGGTACTTACCGGGGGCTTCCTCCAGCCCCAAGCTCCCAGGACCTCCCTCGCCGCAGCTCTGCCGACCCGGTCCCCGGCAATGACGTCAGAGCGACCTGGAGGTCGCTCTGTACTGCGCCTGCGCGATTGGTGCTGTCAATCACCACCACGTGGGCCGGAGCGGACTGCGCAGTAGTTCTGCGCCTACGCAGTCCGCTCCGGCCCACGTGGGTGAGTGATCCCCGCCCGTTACCTCTTAATAGTAGCCGGTGCTACTTAAATTCTTAAAGCTGGAGGGGAGTGGTGGTCGAGGGACCCAGGTGAGGGAGGGGGGGGATCCGACCCCCCTCCCCGCCGCTTTGCCCAATACCCCCGTCCTGCCCGCTACCCCCTCCAGCTGGGCGCCCCCCCTCCCCACCGCTGTTCGGCCGAGCACCATGAGGTGCTGGGATGGGTTCGAGCAGAACCCGAACACCCTGATATTCGGGGAATAATGAACAGTGGTGAACACTGTTCGATCAACACCACCTGTGATATCTCACCCGGGTTTTGTTTTTTTTAGATACCTTTATTTACATTATGTCCACCAGGGGCGTAGCAATAGGGGTTGCCGAGGTTGTGACTGCATCGGGGCCCTTAGGCCAGAGGGACCCCGAAGAGTCCACCCTCTATCACCGTATTAGTTCTCTATTGGTCCTGTGCTCATAATAATCACTTCTATAGATACTGTATTTTGAATATTGGTTCATTAACAAGCTGTTCCCCATCCCCTTCTTGCACCTCTGACACTGTAGTTGCCATTGGCAGGGATTGCTATGTATAGAGTGCTTGGGGGTAATCAGTAACAAGCTGCTCCCCATCCCCCTCTTGCCCCTCTGACACTGTAGCTGCCATTGGCAGGGATTGCTATGTATAGAGTGCTTGGGGGTAATCAGTAACAAGCTGTTCCCCGTACCCTTCTTGCTCCTCTGACACTGTAGTTGCCATTGGCAGGGATTGCTATGTATAGAGTGCTTGGGGGTAATCAGTAACAAGCTGCTCCCCATCCCCTTCTTGCACCTCTGACACTGTAGTTGCCATTGGCAGGGATTGCTATGTATAGAGTGCTTGGGGGTAATCAGTAACAAGCTGTTCCCCACCCCCTTCTTGCACCTCTGACACTGTAGTTGCCATTGGCAGGGATTGCTATGTATAGAGTGCTTGGGGGTAATCAGTAACAAGCTGCTCCCCATCCCCCTCTTGCCCCTCTGACACTGTAGCTGCCATTGGCAGGGATTGCTATGTATAGAGCGCTTGGGGGTAATCAGTAACAAGCTGTTCCCCGTACCCTTCTTGCTCCTCTGACACTGTAGTTGCCATTGGCAGGGATTGCTATGTATAGAGTGCTTGGGGGGTAATCAGTAACAGGCTGCTCCCCATCCCCTTCTTGCACCTCTGACACTGTAGTTGCCATTGGCAGGGATTGCTATGTATAGAGTGCTTGGGGGTAATCAGTAACAAGCTGCTCCCCATCCCCTTCTTGCACCTCTGACACTGTAGTTGCCATTGGCAGGGATTGCTATGTATAGAGTGCTTGGGGGTAATCAGTAACAAGCTGTTCCCCATCCCCTTCTTGCACCTCTGACACTGTAGCTGCCATTGGCAGGGATTACTATGTATAGAGTGCTTGGGGGTAATCAGTAACAAGCTGTTCCCCATCCCCTTCTTGCACCTCTGACACTGTAGTTGCCATTGGCAGGGATTGCTGTGTATAGAGTGCTTGGGGGTAATCAGTAACAAGCTGCTCCCCATCCCCTTCTTGCTCCTCTGACACTGTAGTTGCCATTGGCAGGGATTGCTGTGTATAGAGTGCTTGGGGGTAATCAGTAACAAGCTGCTCCCCATCCCCTTCTTGCACCTCTGACACTGTAGCTGCCATTGGCAGGGATTGCTATGTATAGAATGCTTGGGGGTAATCAGTAACAAGCTGCTCCCCATCCCCTTCTTGCACCTCTGACACTGTAGCTGCCATTGGCAGGGATTGCTATGTATAGAATGCTTGGGGGTAATCAGTAACAAGCTGCTCCCCATCCCCTTCTTGCACCTCTGACACTGTAGTTGCCATTGGCAGGGATTGCTATGTATAGAATGCTTGGGGGTAATCAGTAACAAGCTGTTCCCCATCCCCTTCTTGCACCTCTGACACTGTAGTTGCCATTGGCAGGGATTGCTATGTATAGAATGCTTGGGGGTAATCAGTAACAAGCTGTTCCCCATCCCCTTCTTGCACCTCTGACACTGTAGTTGCCATTGGCAGGGATTGCTATGTATAGAATGCTTGGGGGTAATCATTAACAAGCTGTTCCCCATCCCCTTCTTGCACCTCTGACACTGTAGTTGCCATTGGCAGGGATTGCTATGTATAGAGTGCTTGGGGGTAATCAGTAACAAGCTGTTCCCCATCCCCTTCTTGCACCTCTGACACTGTAGTTGCCATTGGCGGGGATTGCTATGTATAGAGTGCTTGGGGGTAATCAGTAACAAGCTGTTCCCCGTACCCTTCTTGCACCTCTGACACTGTAGTTGCCATTGGCAGGGATTGCTATGTATAGAGTGCTTGGGGGTAATCAGTAACAAGCTGTTCCCCATCGCCTTCTTGCACCTCTGACACTGTAGTTGCCATTGGCAGGGATTGCTATGTATAGAGTGCTTGGGGGTAATCAGTAACAAGCTGCTCCCCATCGCCTTCTTGCTCCTCTGACACTGTAGTTGCCATTGGCAGGGATTGCTATGTATAGAGTGCTTGGGGGTAATCAGTAACAAGCTGCTCCCCATCCCCTTCTTGCACCTCTGACACTGTAGTTGCCATTGGCAGGGATTGCTATGTATAGAGTGCTTGGGGGTAATCAGTAACAAGCTGCTCCCCATCCCCTTCTTGCACCTCTGACACTGTAGTTGCCATTGGCAGGGATTGCTATGTATAGAGTGCTTGGGGGTAATCATTAACAAGCTGCTCCCCATCCCCTTCTTGCAAATCTGACGCTGTAGTTGCCATTGGCAGGGATTGCTATGTATAGAGTGCTTGGGGGTAATCAGTAACACACTGTTCCCCATCCCCTTCTTGCATCTCTGACACTGTAGTTGCCATTGGCAGGGATTGCTATGTATAGAATGCTTGGGGGTAATCATTAACAAGCTGCTCCCCATCCCCTTCTTGCACCTCTGACACTGTAGTTGCCATTGGCAGGGATTGCTATGTATAGAATGCTTGGGGGTAATCAGTAACAAGCTGTTCCCCATCCCCTTCTTGCACCTCTGACACTGTAGTTGCCATTGGCAGGGATTGCTATGTATAGAATGCTTGGGGGTAATCAGTAACAAGCTGTTCCCCATCCCCTTCTTGCACCTCTGACACTGTAGTTGCCATTGGCAGGGATTGCTATGTAAATGTAACACCATATAATGTGCTGTTATTGTTATGCTATATACTGCTGCCTTTAGAGGGCATAGTTCCTTTAAGACTGCAGAGAATTCTGGAAGAGAGGCTGGAGTGAGCAGAGGCTGCTGGGAGCTGAGGTGTGGCTGGTGTGCCTAGAGCCTGGGAGTGAGGTCTGGAGTGACTGGGACTGGATCTTCATGCCTAAATCCATCAGACTGGCTTCCATTTATTTTCTGAGTGTGAAGAAGGGATCCTGTGACACAGATTGCTGCACCCTGAGCTGAATCTTGCTGCTGGATCTTGGTGAAAGGATACAGCTGCCGGACCAGAACTGTGTGAACCTGTGAGGTTGGTGGAGTCTGGATTGTACAAGCCGTGTGGACTTCAGAAGGAACCATTTTAGCTGGATTACAAAGAATCTCAATCTCCTCAAAACTTCTGCCTGTGAGTTCTGCACCTGCTGAGTGACCATTATCAGGGACTGGCCCTGCACCTCATGGTAGGAACTATCTTTGCAGTGATAGAGGGGCAGTAACCTTGCTGAGAGGTTTGGGAGTCATACCACTCCTCTTACAACAAACTGTGGACAGTGTATGTCAGGACTGTTTGCCATAGCCTGCCATTCTGAACTGTAGCCTGGTTAACCTGTCCCCTCTCACATCACTGGCATCTATGCTGTTGTTGCTGAGTGCATCAGGAGTCTTCTTGCTGCTGCACCTTCTTCACAAGGCGCCCAACTGTGCACATAACATTCCTTAAAGGGGTACCCCGAGTGCAGAACTGCACTATAGCCCACTGGCCAGTCGGGAGTTAAATAAGATGGTGTTACTGATTGCATTGTCTTAAGTTTGTTTCTTTGCTATGGTTGTGCGTCTTTCGCCAGGGTAGTGTGCACTCCTTTAAAGTGACACTGGAGGGGCGCAAGAGGTTACTACCGTGTGTTGATTGCAGTTTATTAAGCTTGTCCCTTTGCTGCGGTGCATTCTGTGCCAGTCTAGTGTACACTTGTTTAGAGTGACACTGGAGGGGCGCAGGAGGTGGCTACCTTGGACATACACTTTCTATGCACTTTGAATGTGTGAAGCGTATTACTGTTACTGTTATGATCTTGCTGAGTTAACAAGTGTTTGATTAGTGCTATATTTTCTATTGCTTACTTCACCCCATTAGATCACGTTGGTCTGTGGGTAATAAATATGTTGCATTGATACTGGTGTCTGCATGATTCTAGAAGGCAGGGTGCCACTGGAGGCGGTATCCACTAAGAGGCCCTGTTACATTCATTAGCGATCCAGTCTGTCTCGCTACATTTGGCGCCCAACGTGGGGCTCTCTTTGGCTCCGCCCAGTGATGTCTACACCCTTTTTCCCTTGAAATCAGACACAGTATGGATTCAAGAGCTGCAGGAAGATGGTGTGAGAACCACCAAGCTGCCGTGGGACACTGCTTAGTCCTAGAGTTGCCAGGGCCTGACTGGACTGATGCACAGATCAGGGAAGTGGCTGAAAGACTACCAATATCTGGTCGGGGGTTCCTGTTAGATAGTACAACAGACCCAAGTGGACCAACTCAATTTGCCCTGCTGGAGTGGAAGACCCATGTCCCCCATGACAAGATGCCTACGACCCTCACAACTCCAGGGGGTCGGTTAGTTCAAGTGACCATTCCAAAAGGTGCAGCAGAAGTGGAAGCTGAAGTTATGGGGCCATTATCTGAGCCTGCCATTGATCAAGGGAAGAACAGTATTGGGCCGGAAGTCCTTGAAGCATTAGGAAACTTACTGACAAAGTGTAGATCTCCTGACTGTTCGCCAGCAAGCTGGGGGTACAGGAAGTTGAGGTTATTCTCTGGTAAAGTACCCACTCCCCCTGGTGAAGAAGATTTTGAGGCATGGATGGACCAAGCCACTCAGGTACTGGAAGAATGGGATGTTCCTGAAATAAGCAAGAAGCAGAGGATTATAGAAAGCTTGAAAGGTCCAGCAGCTGACACTGTCCGAAATTTGAAGATGAGCCAATCTGATTGCACGGCACAGGATTATCTTGATGCATTGTATAGTGTGTTTGGGAAGATTGATAAGCACACTGATTTACTGTACCAATTTGAACACACCTACCAGAGGGTAGGAGAAAAGCTGTCAAGTTATGTAAGGCGACTAGACCGCCTCCTGCATCAGTTAGTGTTAAGTAAAGGAATAGACCCAAAGCAGGTGGATCGGGCCCGAATCCGTCAAATCCAAGAGGGATCACAAGCTCTTGACCCAGTGATGTTCAAGTTACACTTGGGGGATCAAGTGGAGGTGCCAAGCTATCCTCAACTGATTAAGAAAATACGAGAAGAGGAAGCATTACAAGATCTAAAGTCTGGGTATACTAGTGCAAGGCCCGTGAAGATTTCTCAAGTCCGTACAGTGGAGGCAGAACCAGTGTCTCAGAGCAACTTTCCGGAGGATGCATCATTAACCAGTCTGTGGAAGGTGTTGACCCAAGTAGTACAGACACAATGCGAAATGCAGAAGACACAGCTGCAAGTCCTGCAGGCTCTGACATCACAGAAGACAGGGCGGTCCTCTTCTGATGTATCCAAGTACCAGACAGAAGCAATAATCCCGTTAAGGGGAGGACCACAAAAAAAGACTGGTTATCGCGGTGGTGAGTTGGGTCATGTCCAGCAGGAGTGTAGCTGGCAATCAGATTTCAACAGCAGGAAGGGGAAGACCAATCAGCTTGTGGAAAACCACTTTGGTAACAAAATCTCCAAAGACTTTGCCAATAAGAAAGTGACTGAGCAAAAAGAGTCATTGGGGGCTGCACCCTCATTGGGCTTTACACATACCCAATGCCAACAAATGAGGAAACGAGAGAAGAGGCCGAAAGCTTTGGCAAAATCTGCTTCTGAAACAGGAGCCATCACATTCCCTAAAGATCTTTTGGGACCATCACCAGTGGTGCCAGTACAGATAGAAGGTGTATTCACTCATGCATTACTGGACACAGGCGCACAAGTGACGTTGTTGTATAGAGACTTTTATGAGAAGCATTTAGCTCATTGTCCTTTACAGGCACTGGATAAGCTGGAGATCTGGGGAATCAGTGAGAAACAGCTACCATATGATGGATATGTGAACCTTCAGATTCAGCTGGGATATAAAGTGGCAGGAACTCAAGAAGTCCTGGATACACTAGCAGTAGTCTGCCCCCGACCGCCAGGGTCCTCACGGTACTCAGTGATCCTTGGAACTAATACTCACCTGATTAGACGAGTATTGGAGCCCATCATGGACCGTTATGGGCAGCCACCTAGTCCATTGCACCCTTTGCTGCAAGCCGCATGGGAACAACTGTTGGTGGAGCGAGAGGCCCCATCCCATGGGGTTGGAAGTGTGTGGTTATCTCAGCGAGAAGACTGTCAGTTGATGCCTGGACAAGTGGTATGTCTGAAAGCTGAAGTGAGAACGACATGGAAGGAGTCAGTCCCGTTGCTGTTGATCGAAGGGGAGGAAGGATCTGGATTGCCGCTAGGGGTGGAAATTATCCCTGAGACTATCCCCGCAGACGAACTGCAACGCAAGAATGGCAGAGTGCTTCTAGGAATCAGAAACACCTTACAACAACCAGTCATGTTAAGACCTCGGGCAAAACTGGGAACGGTGTTTGTAGCAAGCCGAGTGACGACCCCTTTTCAAGTGGGGGGAGAGTCAGAAGAGCTGGAGAAGAAATTGGAGACCTCAGTTTCTCAAAACTCCCTTTTGCCTTCAGAGTGGAGACAAAGATTGCTCAACATTCTGCGAGGACAAAGTGAAATCTTTGCACAACACGAATATGATGTCGGATGTGCAAAAAGTACACAGCACCGTATTCGCCTTCAAGATGACCGGCCATTCCGGGAAAGGTCAAGGCGGCTAGCCCTTGGAGACATTGAAGATTTACGGAAACAGCTGGAAGAACTCAAAAGAACTGGAATCATTAGAGAGTCTCGAAGTCCCTATGCTTCACCAATTGTAGTGGTGCGGAAGAAGAATGGTACTATTCGAATGTGTGTGGACTATAGAACTTTGAATCGACGTACTATTCCAGATCAGTATACCACACCACGAGTGGAAGATGTATTGCAATGCTTGGCTGGAGCTAAGTGGTTTAGTGTGCTGGATCTTAAAAGTGGATATCATCAGATTCCAATGCATCCTGAAGACAAGGAGCGAACTGCCTTCATTTGTCCTTTAGGATTCTTCGAATTCAATAGGATGCCCCCAGGACTCATGGGTGCTCCAGCCACCTTTCAGAGGTTAATGGAAAATACAGTGGGAGATATGAACCTGCTGGAGGTGCTTGTGTATTTGGATGATGTCATTGTGTTTGGAAGAGACCTGGAAGAGCATGAGACTCGGCTAATCAAGGTGCTGGACCGGTTGAGGAAGGAAGGGTTAAAGTTGTCGCTGGAAAAGTGCCAATTCTGCCTTCCATCTGTAACTTACCTGGGACATGTAGTGTCGGCTGATGGTGTGGCAACGGATCCTTCAAAGGTTGAAGCACTAACAACTTGGCCAAAACCTAAAACAGTTTCTGAGCTCCGTTCATACTTGGGTTTCTGTTCTTACTATCGAAGGTTTGTCAAAGGCTTTGCACAGATCGCAAGACCCCTCAATGATTTGCTCCAAGTGAAAGAGAAGGTGCAGGCTCCAGGGTCTAAACAAGATCAGAAGAAAAACGTTCTGCAACGTGCAGGAAAAGAGTCTGTCATTGAGCAATGGACAGAGGAGTGTGACTCTGCCTTTGAGAAGCTTAAAAGTTGTCTAACCAACACACCTGTTTTAGCTTATGCAGACCCTCAGAAGCCGTATGTCTTACACATTGATGCCAGCAGAGATGGACTAGGGGGTGTTTTGTACCAGGAGCAGGAGAGTAGACTGAAGCCGATAGCCTTTGTGAGCAGGAGTCTGTCACCAACAGAGCGGAATTACCCAGCACACAAGCTTGAGTTCCTGGCACTGAAGTGGACTGTGGTAGACAAGCTTCATGAGTATCTATATGGAGCCGAGTTTGAAGTACAGACTGATAACAACCCTCTCACCTATGTGCTGACCACAGCTAAATTAGATGCTACAGGACATCGATGGTTGGCGGCCCTTGCTAATTACAGATTCAGTCTCAAGTACCGTCCAGGTATGGCCAATCAGGATGCAGATGGGCTTTCTAGAAGACCTCATGATGTGTTGCAGCCTGAAGATGAGTGGCTAGAGGTTCCAGCCCCAGGTGTGAGAGCCATGTGCCAAGGTCTACAATGCGAGATTCGGACGATCTGTGCTGCTGAAAAGCTAGGACTATCACATGAAGCAATTCCTCAGAGGTACTGCAATATGGTGACATTGAAAAGCACTTCATTACCTGCACTGAGTTTGTCAGAGCTGCGTCACGATCAAGCTGAAGATACACTGTGCCGGGGTGTCAAAAAGGCTCTACATGAGAATAACCAAAACCACCTAAAAGATATCAACCATCCACTGGTTGGATTATTGCTTAGAGAGTGGAGTCATCTGAAAATGAAGAATGGTTTGGTGTACCGGTTAGCACCAGCTGCTGAGAACACAGAGAAATGGCAGTTACTGCTACCTGAAAAATACAGGGACATGGTTTGTTCCTCCCTTCATGATGATCATGGGCATTTGGGTGTTGATCGCACCCTGAAGTTGTTGCAGGATCGCTTTTACTGGCCGGGTATGAGACAGGATGTGGAGAATTACTGCCGGTCTTGCTCCAGGTGCGTACAACGGAAGACACAGCCAGTGCGAGCTGCACCATTGGGACATCTACAAAGCCAAGGACCAATGGACTTAGTGTGCATTGACTTCTTATGTATCGAGCCTGATGAGGGTGGGTTTGCCAATGTCTTGGTGGTCACCGACCATTATACCAGGTATGCTCAGGCCTTCCCTACTAGGGACCAGAAGGCTATGACAGTAGCAAAGGTACTGGTGGAGAGATACTTCGTACATTATGGCCTCCCGCAACGCATTCACTCAGATCAGGGTCGAGATTTTGAAAGCAAGTTGATACGTGAGTTGCTGAGTTTGTTGGGTGTAAAAAAGACCAGAACTACACCTTATCATCCTCAGGGAGATCCACAACCAGAGAGATTCAACAGAACATTGTTAAATATGTTGGGGACCTTACCCAGTGAGAAGAAGGCTCAATGGAGCAAACATATTGCTGCTGTTGTCCATGCCTACAATAGTACTGAGAATGATGCCACTGGATTTTCTCCATACTTTCTGATGTTTGGGCGGGAGGCCCGGTTGCCAATTGACACTGTTTTTGGGACTTCTTGTGATGATACAACAACAGTCTCTTACAAGGGATATGTGGAGCGTCTCCAAAAGAGCCTGAAGACTGCTTATGAAAAAGCTCAAGAGGCTGCAGAAAGGCGGGGACAGCAGAATAAGGTCAGGTACGACCAAAGAATCCGGATTCATGATTTAAAGCCAGGTGATCGTGTGTTGTTAAGAAATCTGGGGATCCCTGGGAAACACAAGCTTGCTGATCGCTGGAGTTCGCAGGTGTATGAGGTGTGTTCTCAACTGCCAGGTATTCCTGTATATCGGATTCGGCCAGAAGGACAAAGTGGGCCTGTGAAGTCATGGCACCGCAATAACCTGTTACCACTGGGACAAGCAGTGAGAATGCCTGATCCTGTGGCAGCTGAGCATGATCAAGGTCGTCAGTTGAGGAGGTCACAGCGGTCAGCCACACAGAAGGGGAGCATGGCAGCATCACCTGAGTGTGACCACAACACTGAAGAAGATGATGAAGAGTGGGGATGGGACGCACCCCCAGTAGGAAGATTTGTTTGGGGTCCTCTTGAGAATGGCCCAGATTTGAGACCTGAAGATGTGAGTGTGCCACAGACTAGCCCATTTGTAGTGGAGAAAGATGCTGAGGAGAGCCAACTCAGAATAGAAGCGCCCGAGTTTGTCCCATCGAGTAGTCTAGAACAAAATGCTTCAGGCAATCTAGAAGACCTGGTGACTGAAAGTGATACAGATGGTACTCTTCTTTCAGACAAAGTTGAGGAAGAATTGCTACCAGTAGATATTTTGAAGGATAAAGAACCAGAAAGTCATACAATAATAGAACAAGAAGTTCAGGAAGAAAATGTCCAAGAAAGTCCAGTGGAGAGAAGGGAGCCTCGACAAATTAGAGCTCCTAAAAGATTAACTTATGACTCATTGGGGAACTGCAGTGAAGAGAGAGTATGTGCTTCACACCGAGAGATCAACGCCCATGTTCCCAAAACCATGAACTCAGGTCTTTCAGGTGGCACCCTGTCTCCCTGTGGAGCCAAAGTACCTAGTGCTAGTTGGTGGGTTCCATTTAGTTATGGTCAGTATATCCAGACCACTTAGGTATGTCTATGTCTGTGAATTAAAGAAAAGTTGTGTAACTTTCCGTACTTGGGAGGACCCAAGCTTTTCAAGTGGGGGGAGAATGTAACACCATATAATGTGCTGTTATTGTTATGCTATATACTGCTGCCTTTAGAGGGCATAGTTCCTTTAAGACTGCAGAGAATTCTGGAAGAGAGGCTGGAGTGAGCAGAGGCTGCTGGGAGCTGAGGTGTGGCTGGTGTGCCTAGAGCCTAGGAGTGAGGTCTGGAGTGACTGGGACTGGATCTTCAGGCCTAAATCCATCAGACTGGCTTCCATTTATTTTCTGAGTGTGAAGAAGGGATCCTGTGACACAGATTGCTGCACCCTGAGCTGAATCTTGCTGCTGGATCTTGGTGAAAGGATACAGCTGCCGGACCAGAACTGTGTGAACCTGTGAGGTTGGTGGAGTCTGGATTGTACAAGCCGTGTGGACTTCAGAAGGAACCATTTTAGCTGGATTACAAAGAATCTCAATCTCCTCAAAACTTCTGCCTGTGAGTTCTGCACCTGCTGAGTGACCATTATCAGGGACTGGCCCTGCACCTCATGGTAGGAACCATCTTTGCAGTGATAGAGGGGCAGTAACCTTGCTGAGAGGTTTGGGAGTCATACCACTCCTCTTACAACAAACTGTGGACAGTGTATGTCAGGACTGTTTGCCATAGCCTGCCATTCTGAACTGTAGCCTGGTTAACCTGTCCCCTCTCACATCACTGGCATCTATGCTGTTGTTGCTGAGTGCATCAGGAGTCTTCTTGCTGCTGCACCTTCTTCACAAGGCGCCCAACTGTGCACATAACATTCCTTAAAGGGGTACCCCGAGTGCAGAACTGCACTATAGCCCACTGGCCAGTCGGGAGTTAAATAAGATGGTGTTACTGATTGCATTGTCTTAAGTTTGTTTCTTTGCTATGGTTGTGCGTCTTTCGCCAGGGTAGTGTGCACTCCTTTAAAGTGACACTGGAGGGGCGCAAGAGGTTACTACCGTGTGTTGATTGCAGTTTATTAAGCTTGTCCCTTTGCTGCGGTGCATTCTGTGCCAGTCTAGTGTACACTTGTTTAGAGTGACACTGGAGGGGCGCAGGAGGTGGCTACCTTGGACATACACTTTCTATGCACTTTGAATGTGTGAAGCGTATTACTGTTACTGTTATGATCTTGCTGAGTTAACAAGTGTTTGATTAGTGCTATATTTTCTATTGCTTACTTCACCCCATTAGATCACGTTGGTCTGTGGGTAATAAATATGTTGCATTGATACTGGTGTCTGCATGATTCTAGAAGGCAGGGTGCCACTGGAGGCGGTATCCACTAAGAGGCCCTGTTACATTCATTAGCGATCCAGTCTGTCTCGCTACATATAGAATGCTTGGGGGTAATCATTAACAAGCTGTTCCCCATCCCCTTCTTGCACCTCTGACACTGTAGTTGCCATTGGCAGGGATTGCTATGTATAGAGTGCTTGGGGGGTAATCAGTAACAAGCTGCTCCCCATCCCCTTCTTGCACCTCTGACACTGTAGCTGCCATTGGCAGGGATTGCTATGTATAGAGTGCTTGGGGGTAATCAGTAACAAGCTGCTCCCCATCCCCTTCTTGCACCTCTGACACTGTAGTTGCCATTGGCAGGGATTGCTATGTATAGAGTGCTTGGGGGTAATCAGTAACAAGCTGCCCCCCATCCCCTTCTTGCACCTCTGACACTGTAGTTGCCATTGGCAGGGATTGCTATGTATAGAGTGCTTGGGGGTAATCAGTAACAGGCTGCTCCCCATCCCTTTCTTGCACCTCTGACACTGTAGTTGCCATTGGCAGGGATTGCTATGTATAGAGTGCTTGGGGGTAATCAGTAACAAGCTGCTCCCCATCCCCTTCTTGCACCTCTGACACTGTAGTTGCCATTGGCAGGGATTGCTATGTATAGAGTGCTTGGGGGTAATCAGTAACAAGCTGCTCCCCGTCCCCTTCTTGCACCTCTGACACTGTAGTTGCCATTGGCAGGGATTGCTATGTATAGAGTGCTTGGGGGGTAATCAGTAACAAGCTGCTCCCCATCCCCTTCTTGTACCTCTGACGCTGTAGTTGCCATTGGCAGGGATTGCTATGTATAGAGTGCTTGGGGGTAATCATTAACACACTGCTCCCCATCCCCTTCTTGCACCTCTGACACTGTAGTTGCCATTGGCAGGTTTTGGTGCGCCATATCAATTGTTATGTATAGAGTGCTTGGGGGGGCCCAATGTAAAACTTGCATCGGGGGCCCACAGCTCCTTAGCTACGCCACTGATGTCCACACTTCAAACTCTATGATAGCAATGTCAGTAATGTACCTGGTGGGCTTTTTGCTATTTCTTTCCCTATATTGTGTCTACACTTATCTTTTTTCCCCTCTTCTTTTCCTCCTGGGTGTAGTAGTGCTGTGTACAATGACTATGGTGCTAAATTGCCATATGCTGCTGGTGGATGTGAGAAGCATATACAGGCGTCCTTCTGCGAACAAAACGAAATCCTGATTCCAGGCACATTTACAAATACGCCATCTGATATCTGCGCACCCATATGCTATCTACAGCAGCCACAAATTCCGTGTTATAAGTTTGGTCACATGACCAGAAATGGCTGAGCTATGGAAAGTAACGGGTGCAGATGCACCCATTGCCATTGCATGACTCTGTACCCTCCCACTGGTGAGAGCTCAAGGAGGCGGGGCTCAGACAGGTTTCTGAGCAGATTGTGGCTCGCAGCTCTGGAGGTCCAGGGTACAGGAAGTAGTTAATGAAGGGTCTCCTGACCACGTATTTTGAAAGTGATTTGCATAACATCAAGAAGTGCCACGGGCCAAATTCTGCCGCACAGAGCCATCAAATTTTGCCCTCAAATGGTTTATCCACTTTGCATTATGTTTGGCCCACTCTAGACTACCAGGAAAGCTACATTGGGAGTAAACCCTAGACCACCAGGGCAGCTACACGGGGGAGGCCACCAGAGAACTGTGTAGGGAAGGGAGAGGGGTCATTAGACACCAGGGAATTGTTTAGGGTTTGGACTAGACACAAGGACACTATTTAGGGGTGGAAAGGGAACCACTAGACACTAGGGAACAGTACAGGGCAGGGCCACTAGACACTAAGGAACTGTATAGGGGAGGGAGGTGGGCCACTAGGCACTAGGGAACTGTACAGGGAGGGGAGGGCCACTAGACACCAGGGAACTGTATAGGGGAGGGAGGTGGGCCACTAGACACTAGGGAACTGTATAGGGGAGGGAGGTGGGCCACTAGACACTAGGGAACTGTATAGGGGAGGGAGGTGGGCCACTAGACACTAGGGAACTGTATAGGGGAGGGAGGTGGGACAATAGACACTAGGGAACTGTATAGAGGAAGGAGGACCACTAGACACCAGGTCACTGTATGGAGAAAGCAGGGGGCACTAGACACCAGGGAACTGCATAGGGAGAAGGAGGAGGTCCACTAGACACTAGGGAACTGTATAGGGGAGGGAGGTGGGACAATAGACACCAGAGACCTGTATAGGGGAGGGAGCGGAGGCACTATACACAAGAAAACTATTTAGCGGTGGGAAGGAAATCACTACACACCAGGGAACTGTATAGAGGAAGCAGGACCACTAGACACCAGGGAACTGCATAGGGAAAAGGAGGAGGTCCACTAGACACTAGGGAACTGTATAGTGGAGGGGGGGGGGGGCATTAGACACCAGGTAACTTAATAAGAGAAGAAGTTAGCCACTAGACGTTGAGGCTGACCTGTGAATTGGTCCCAGTGTTCAATTTCATCCCACTTTGTATTTCAGTTTGACACCCCTAGGCAAAGCAAAAAACAAAAACCTCTGTCAATAAACACGGCAGAGATTTAAGGAAACGATTTTGCCTGCAGCAGGGCTTTAGAAGAGGGAGACACTTGACTCTGAGATCATTACAGCGGGTGTCTCTCTTAGACAGGCCTTTCATCTCCTCGGTTACTGATATCGGAACGCACAAAAACACATTCCACGCTTATCGGAGAGATAACAGCCACGCAGGGAGTGTTGCACACCTCATAAATGCCTTTATAACAAAACATCATTATAAGCTGTTTTATTTTATTTAGAGTATTTTGGCAGGGTTTAGGGAGAGGGAGCGCAGAGCTGGTCTCTGTGCATTTTATTGGCGTGATGTAGTTATATAGCGCTGCCAGATCATTGTAAACAGAGACTCATCAGCTATTCCCATCGACCCAAACCTACTACAGTGTAAATAAGAACTTCTAGCAATGTAACACAAATGTATATCCTTATAGACAGTATCTCACAAAAGTCAGTACACCTCTTACATTTGTGTAAGCATTTTATTGTATCTTTTCACTGGACAACACTGGACATATGACACTTTAATACAATGTAAAGCAGTCAGTGTACAGCTTGTATAGCAGTGTAAATTTACTGTCCCATCAAAATAACTCAACACACAGCCATTAATGTCTAAACTGCTGGCAACAAAAGTGAGTGCACCCCTAAGTGAAGAATGTCAAATTTCTGCCCAATGGGGTCATGTGACTGGTTAGTGTTACAAGGTCTCAGGTGTGACTGGGGAGAAGGTGTGTTACATTTGGTGTTATCGCTCTCACACTCTCTCATACTGGTCACTGGAGGCTCAGCATGGCTCCTCATGGCAGAGAACTCTCTGAGGAGCTTATAGAGGACTTCTGCCCAATCAGACATTTTCCCTCCCGGGGTCATGTGACTGGTTAGTGTTACAGGTCTCAGGTGTGACTGGCGAGCAGGAGGTGTGTTACATTTGGTGTTATCGATCTCACACTCTCTTATAATGGTCACTAGAAGCTCAGCATGGCTCCTCATGGCAGAGAACTCTCTGAGGAGATTATAGAAGACTTCCGCCCAATCAGACATTTTCCCTCCCTGCGGTCATGTGACTGGTTAGTGTTACAGGTCTCAGGTGTGACTGGGGAGCAGGAGGTGTGTTACATTTGGTGTTATCGCTCTCACACTCTCTCTTACTGGTCACTGGAAGCTCAGCATGGCTCCTCATGGCAGAGATCTCTTTGAGGAGCTTATAGAGGAATTCTGCCCAATTAGACATTTTCCCTCCCGGGGTCATGTGACTGGTTAGTGTTACAGGTCTCAGGTGTGACTGGGGAGCAGGAGGTGTGTTACATTTGGTGTTATCGCTCTCACACGCTCTCATACTGGTCATTGGAAGCTCAGCATGGCTACTCACGGCAGAGATCTCTCTGAGGAGCTTATAGAAGAATTCTGTCCAATCAGACACTTTCCCTCCCGGGGTCATGTGACTGGTTAGTGTTACAAGGTCTCAGGTGTGACTGGGGAGCAGGTGGTGTGTTACATTTGCTGTTATCGCTCTCACACTCTCTCATACTGGTCACTGGTAGCTCAGCATGGCTCCTCATGGCAGAGAACTCTCTGAGGAGCTTATAGAGGAATTCTGCCCAATCAGACATTTTCCCTCCCCGGGGTCATGTGACTGGTTAGTGTTACAGGTCTCAGGTGTGACTGGGGAGCAGGAGGTGTATTACATTTGGTGTTATCGCTCTCACACTCTCATACTGGTAACTAGAAGTTCGTCATGGCTCCTCATGGTAGAGAACTCTCTGAGGATCTTTGAAATAAAATTACTGTTGATCTAAATAAAGAGGCTGTGGGGGCCCACTCCTCCTCCCTCTCCTTACCCAGATGCAGAATAGCACAGGTAGTGGAGTATGTCTATCTGCTCCAGCACTGTGTGTCTCCTCATGTGCTTGTAGCTGGCTGCACATAGGAGAGACCGACAAGCAGTTGAGTGTGTAGCTGTCAGCCATTCATGTGAAAGAGCCCGAAAAGGCAACCAAGGCTTCTCGATACCTATGAAGTCCCAGGAACCTGCCTCGCTTGCCTCCAAGGTGAACCGGCTCTCCCCCGTTACCGTGACACTAAACACATGCCAATAATGACTGCCCCGCGCGCTATTTGGGGTTGTTGTACCCAGCGGAGGGCGATAGTTCCTTGGGAAAAGATAATCTGAACAGCCCCGGTGAATTAGCCCTGAACACGATCTCTGCAGGATATCACATATAAAAGCTGATTTTCCCTTTTTGCGTTCATCCTTTGTGAGCGAGGAAATTACGCGAGGTGAGAAGAGACCTGCGGGAGAATTATTTCCGACAGTTGAAGTAATTACACCCCTTATGAATCAGGAGAGTGCGTGCGGCGGGGGGGGGGGGGGGGGGGGGGAGGGGGGGGTAGTGTGCGCTGACGGCGGCGGGGGAAGTGCGGTGACAGCGGCGTGGGGTGTTCCGAGGACAGCCGAGGTATCATAGCGCTGCAGCTCCATCCAGCCACTTATCTGCAGAGAACCTTCCATAACTGACAATAGCAAAAATGCCTTTGTGAAAATCGCTTTTCAAACGGGCTTAATGTGCAGAGCGTATTTCACATTAACAGAGGGAGAGTTCAGACGGCATGACTGGCTTTCTGGAGCGCTCTGTCTATGTCATCGTACCCGGTCATTTCTCTGGGAAGGCCGCCACTCTACCAGCCACCGTTCTTCTTCTCGTCACCTTATATCTGACGTTCAAGTGTTTAAAGGGAACTTAAACTGAGAAGGATATGGATTTTTCTTTTTAAAAGAATACCAGTTGCCTGGCTGTCCTGCTGATCATGTGTCTCTAATACTTTCAGCCACAGCCCCTCAACAAGCATGCAGAATTGCAGATCAGGTGCTCTGACTGAAGTCAGACTGGATTAGCTGCATGCTTGTTTCAGGTATGTGATTCAGCCACTGCTGTAGCCAAAGAAATCAGCAGGACTGCCAGGCAACTGGTATTGTTTAAAAGGAAACATCCATATCCCTCGCAGTTAAGGTTCCCTTTAACCAATTGGCAGCTTCAAACACATTTTTTTGTTTGAAAGCTGCTGTGCAATATAAACCTCTGTCGGCAAATCTTGTTTGGATGCCTAGTGCCGGGAGCGGTTATATTTACCTGTTCCAGACGACTTCTTCTCTCCTCCACCGGGGGCTCTGAAATTCCGGCAGGTCTTCTGGGTCCCGATCACATCTGATCACATGATATGACATGTGATCGGGATCCAGGAGACTGTATCAGCGTTATAGCACCACGAGGGGTGATGGCAGAGATGGGAAGAGACTCTTCCACCACCCCTCTTCCTCCACCGGGTGTTGCTGTAACCAGTGGCGTAGCTACAAACCTCTGGGCCCCGATGCGGAATGTGGATGTGCCCCCCCCCCGGCAACAACCGCGCCCCCCCCCCACAACACCCGACGCACACACATATCCGAATCCCTATAGCTGTGCATGCAGGGGCGTAGCAATAGGGGGTGCAGAGGTAGCGACCGCATCGGGGCCCTTGGGCCAGAGGGGCCCTGAAGGGCCCTCCCTCAACTACAGTATTAGCTCTCTATTGGTCCTGTGCTCATGATAATCACTTCTATAGATACTTTGAATAGTGGTAATCATTAACAAGCTGCTCCCCATTCCCTTCTTGCACCTTTGCAGCAGCATGGGTGCCACGTTCAATTTGCAGACATACGCAGCACCCAGAGGAAATAGGGCAATTAGTAGCAAGATGCCTTTAATTAGATAGATCACTATCAGTATAGGCATAGAATAAAGATGCATACAATTTTGATTGGTCAATCACTGACCAATTTTAGCACTGCATGTAGTATGAGGGCCAAGAGACTTTGAATACTGTGAACAGAGCTGGGCTCTCATAATACCTAGAAGTAGTAAAATTGGCTATTCAAAATTGTATGTGTGTACCAGGCTTTACAGCTAATACTGTACATACAATACAGCTGGTTTACAATCAGTAAAGGGACAGAGCAACACCTTATACTGTACATACTGGAGGTAGCAGAGATCAGCACACACTGCAGCTAGTTTACTGTCAGTACAGGCACAGAGTAACAGCTTATACTGTACATACTGGAGGTAGCAAGGATCAGCACACACTGCAGCTAGTTTACTGTCAGTACAGGCACAGAGTAACAGCTTATACTGTACATGCTGGAGGCAGCAGAGATCACCACACGCTGCAGTTAGTTTACCATCAGTACAGGCACAGAGTAACAGCTTATACTGTACATACTGGAGGTAGAAGAGATCAGTACACACTGCAGCTAGTTTACTATCAGTACAGGCACAGAGTAACAGCTTATAATGTACATACTGGAGGTAGAAGAGATCAGTACACACTGCAGCTAGTTTACTATCAGTACAGGCACAGAGTAACAGCTTATACTGTACATACTGGAGGTAGAAGAGATTAGTACACAATGCAGCTAGTTTACCATCAGTACAGGCACAGAGTAACAGCTTATACTGTACATACTGGAGGTAGAAGAGATCAGTACACACTGCAGCTAGTTTACTATCAGTACAGGCACAGAGTAACAGCTTATACTGTACATACTGGAGGTAGAAGAGATCAGTACACACTGCAGCTAGTTTACTATCAGTACAGGCACAGAGTAACAGCTTATACTGTGCATACTGGAGGTAGAAGAGATCAGTACACACTGCAGCTAGTTTACTATCAGTACAGGCACAGAGTAACAGCTTATACTGTGCATACTGGAGGTAGAAGGGATCAGCACACACTGCAGCTAGTTTACTATCAGTACAGGCACAGAGTAACAGCTTATAATGTACATACTGGAGGTAGAAGGGATCAGTACACACTGCAGCTAGTTTACTATCAGTACAGGCACAGAGTAACAGCTTATACTGTACATACTGGAGGTAGAAGAGATCAGTACACACTGCAGCTAGTTTACTATCAGTACAGGCACAGAGTAACAGCTTATACTGTGCATACTGGAGGTAGAAGAGATCAGCACACACTGCAGCTAGTTTACTATCAGTACAGGCACAGAGTAACAGCTTATAATGTACATACTGGAGGTAGAAGGGATCAGTACACACTGCAGCTAGTTTACTATCAGTACAGGCACAGAGTAACAGCTTATACTGTACATACTGGAGGTAGAAGAGATTAGTACACACTGCAGCTAGTTTACTATCAGTACAGGCACAGAGTAACAGCTTATACTGTACACATTGAAAGTAGCAGAGATCAGCCCGAACCTAGTGCTGGGAATACACGGCTCGATTCTGAGCTGATAAGATGGCTCAATAGATCATTTCCGACACGTCCGATCGTTTTGCCGCTCGATTCTGCATTGGGGACAATGGAAAAAGATAAGAAAAACAAGTGGAAAATAACAGGGGTGAGCCTGGGGTGCCTGGCACCTGGGTGCAAGATTTTCTCTGGCGCCTATGGGAGTGTTTAAATTAACCGCGCCCAACCACATAACCACACCCATGTCCTGCCTAATCACACCCACACCTTCCACCTCTTTACGCATGCATGTGATACCCCATTCCTACCCCTCTTCCATGGGCTTGCTCCTGGCTGGCTTTGGCTTCCTGCGAGTCTGCTAGTCTCTGGACTGACTCAGGCTGAGAGGCTCTGCGAGTGCGACGCAGTCACACACTGCATATTTATGGCTGCCTGCGGCCACCCTACTCTCGCTCGCTGTCATCGGCTCCTCCCCCCGCCAAGCCCAAGCGTGAGGTGGGCTGCCTGTATCTTTCCCGTTGCGCTGCGCAGCCTGCCAGTGTTGCCAACCTTTCATGTTATTTTTTACTGACAAATACCTAAAAATTTACTGAAAAAGATTATTTTTACTGACAAAATTTCCCCACTAAATGCACATAAGAGACACCGTTTCACCAGTAAATGCACGTAATGACAGACAGCTTTTCATCAGTAAATGCACATAATGAGAGACAGCTTTTCCCCAGTAAATGCACATAATAAGAGACCGCTTTTCACCAGCAAATGCACATAATAAGAGACAGCTTTTCCCCAGCAAATGCACATAATAAGAGACAGCTTTTCCCCAGTAAATGCACATAATGATAGACAGCTTTTCACCAGTAAATGCACATAATAAGCCCTTTAGGCAGTGAGTGACAGGGAGCCCCTTTAGGCAGTGAGTGACAGGGAGCCCCTTTAGGCAGTGAGTGACAGGGAGCCACTTTAGGCAGTGAGTGACAGGGAGCCCCTTTAGGCAGTGAGTGACAGGGAGCCCCTTTAGGCAGTGAGTGACAGGGAGCCCCTTTAGGCAGTGAGTGACAGGGAGCCCCTTTAGGTAGTAAGTGAGTGACAGGGAGCCCCTTTAGGTAGTGAGTGAGTGACAGGGAGCCCCTTTAGCCAGTGAGTGACAGGGAGCCCCTTTAGGCAGTGAGTGACAGGGAGCCCCTTTAGCTAGTGAGTGAGTGACAGGAAGCCCCTTTAGCTAGTGAGTGACAGGGAGCCCCTTTAGGTAGTGAGTGAGTGACAGGGAGCCCCTTTAGGGAGTGAGTGAGTGACAGGGAGCCCCTTTAGGTAGTGAGTGAGTGACAGGGAGCCCCTTTAGCCAGTGAGTGACAGGGAGCCCCTTTAGGCAGTGAGTGACAGGGAGCCCCTTTAGCTAGTGAGTGAGTGACAGGAAGCCCCTTTAGGCAGTGAGTGAGTGGCAGGGAGCCCCTTTAGCTAGTGAGTGACAGGGAGCCCCTTTAGGTAGTGAGTGAGTGACAGGGAGCCCCTTTAGGGAGTGAGTGAGTGACAGGGAGCCCCTTTAGCCAGTGAGTGACAGGGAGCCCCTTTTGGTAGTGAGTGAGTGACAGGGAGCCCCTTTAGGGAGTGAGTGAGTGACAGGGAGCCCCTTTAGCTAGTGAGTGACAGGGAGCTCCTTTAGGTAGTGAGTGAGTGACAGGGAGCCCCTTTAGGTAGTGAGTGACAGGAAGCCCCTTTAGGTAGTGAGAGAGTGGCAGGGAGCCCCTTTAGCTAGTGAGTGACAGGGAGCCCCTTTAGCTAGTAGTAGTGAGTGACAGGGAGCCCCCCCAGCCGCCGCGGCCGCTTCCCCCTTACCTTGCAGGCTGCGGCGTGTCAGACCTCAGGATCAGCGGCGACACAACCAGTAAGAGCGGGCGCCGGACGCACCCGCTCTATATGCGGAAGTGATGTCACTTCCGCATATCAGTGCGGGCGCTGGGTTCTAGCGCCCGCACTATGGGTCGCCGCGGCGCCGCCTGATCGAGGTCTGATGGCTAGAGGGAGGGAGGGAGCAAACGGCAACTAGAGCAGGGGGTCCTCCAACACACAGCCCCCGGGGCCCGGGCCCCTCCCCTGCCTCTTCAGGAGGCGGGCCCGGTCGCCACGGCGACCCCTGCGACCGCGGGCCCTACGCCAGTGGCTGTAACACTGACATGGTCTCATGGATCACAGTCACATGTCATATCATGTGATAGGAACCCGAGAAGACATGTAGGGATTACATCACCGCAGCGGCGGAGGAGAGAAGAGGCCGATCCAGCCATCCGGACAGGTAACTATGACCGCCCACTGTGCATACCCCACCGAGCCTGCCAGGCTGGGGAGGGGACACCGCCCCAGCGGCAGGAAAAATTCAGCCCTGCAGCCAAATAAAGTTTTACCTTATTTGGCTGCTAAAAGGTTAAAGGAGAACTGTAGTGAGAGGTATATGGAGGCTGCCATATTTATTGCCATTTAAGCAATACCAGTTGCCTGGCTATTCTGCTAATCCTCTGCCTCTAGTACTTTCAGCCATAGCCCCTAAACAAGCATGCAGCAGATCAAGTGTTTTTGACATTATCGTCAGATCTGACAAGATTAGCTGCATGCTTGTTTCTGGTGTGATTCAGCCACTACTGCAGCCAAATAGATCAGCAGGGCAGCCAGGCAACTGGTATTGCCTAAAAGGAAATAAACATGGCAGCCCCCATATACCTTTCACTACAGTTCTCCTTTAAACTGGAATATCACCCACTTGAGCCACAGGGAAACATGGACATTACCTTGCACATTAAGTTGTGACAGCTGCTGATGATATACAGTGGTGTGAAAAACTATTTGCCCCCTTCCTGATTTCTTATTCTTTTGCATGTTTGTCACACTTAAATGTTTCTGCTCATCAAAAACCGTTAACTATTAGTCAAAGATAACATAATTGAACACAAAATGCAGTTTTAAATGATGGTTTTTATTATTTAGTGAGAAAAAAATCTCAAAACCTACATGGCCCTGTGTGAAAAAGAAATTGCCCCCTGAACCTAATAACTGGTTGGGCCACCCTTAGCAGCAATAACTGCAATCAAGCATTTGCGATAACTTGCAACATGTCTTTTACAGCGCTCTGGAGGAATTTTGGCCCACTCATCTTTGCAGAATTGTTGTAATTCAGCTTTATTTGAGGGTTTTCTAGCATGAACCGCCTTTTTAAGGTCATGCCACAACATCTCAATAGGATTCAGGTCAGGACTTTGACTAGGCCACTCCAAAGTCTTCATTTTGTTTTTCTTCAGCCATTCAGAGGTGGATTTGCTGGTGTGTTTTGGGTCATTGTCCTGCTGCAGCACCCAAGATCCCTTCAGCTTGAGTTGACGAACAGATGGCCGGACATTCTCCTTCAGGATTTTTTGGTAGACAGTAGAATTCATGGTTCCATCTATCACAGCATGCCTTCCAGTTCCTGAAACAGCAAAACAACCCCAGACCATCACACTACCACCACCATATTTTACTGTTGGTATGATGTTCTTTTGCTGAAATGCTGTGTTACTTCTACGCCAGATGTAACGGGACACGTACCTTCCAAAAAGTTCAGCTTTTGTCTCGTCGGTCCACAAGGTATTTTGCCAAAAGTCTTGGCAATCATTGAGATTTTTTTTTAGCAAAATTGAGACGAGCCTTAATGTTCTTTTTGCTTAAAAGTGGTTTGCGCCTTGGATATCTGCCATGCAGGCCGTTTTCGCCCAGTCTCTTTCTTATGGTGGAGTTGTGAACAATGACATTAATTGAGGCAAGTGAGGCCTGCAGTTCTTTAGATGTTGTCCTGGGGTCTTTTGTGGCCTCTCGGATGAGTTTTCTCTGCGCTCTTGGGGTAATTTTGGTCGGCCGGCCACTCCTGGGAAGGTTCATCACTGTTCCATGTTTTTGCCATTTGTGGATAATGGCTCTCACTGTGGTTTGCTGGAGTCCCAAAGCTTTAGAAATGGCTTTATAACCTTTACCAGACTGATAGATTTCAATTACAGTACTTTTGTTCTCATTTGTTCCTGAATTCCTTTGGATCTTGGCATGATGTCTAGCTTTTGAGGTGCTTTTGGTCTACTTCTCTGTGTCAGATATCTCCTATTTAAGTGATTTCTTGATTGAAACAGGTGTGGCAGTAATCAGGCCTGGGGGTGACTACAGAAATTGAACTCAGGTGTAATAAACCACCTTTAAGTTATTTTTTAACAAGGGGGGGCAATCACTTTTTCACACAGGGCCATGTAGATTTGGAGTTTTTTTTTCTCACTAAATAAAAAAAAACATCATTTAAAACTGCATTTTGTGTTCAATTAGGTTATCTTTGACTAATAGTTAACGGTTTTGGCGAGCAGAAACATTTAAGTGTGACAAACATGCAAAAGAATAAGAAATCAGGAAGGGGGCAAATAGTTTTTCACACCACTGTATAACTGACAGCAACTGGTATATTTCAGTTATGCCAAAATATTGTCAGAACTGGAAGGGTTCACTGTAAGAAGACAATGGTGAGCTTCTGAGAGGAAAATTTTTGCAGGGGGCCCCGGTGATTTCTAGTTGCGCCCTGCACACGATACAATTTTCTGTTCGATTTACCTGCCAGATCAATTTTTTCCAACATGTCTGATCTTAACCCATTCGCGTTCCGTCGTTTTCACTTGAGCAATGTTCACCTCCCATTCATTAGCCTATAACTTTATCACTACTTATCACAATGAACTGATCTATATCTTGTTTTTTCCGCCACCAATTAGGCTTTCTTTGGGGGGTACATTTTGCTAAGAGCCACTTTACTGTAAATGTATTTTAACAGGAAGAATAAGAATAAAATGGAAAAAATTTATTATTTCTCAGTTTTCAGCCATTATAGTTTTAAAATAATACATGCCTCCATAATTAAAACTCACGTATTGTATTTGCCCATATGTCCCGGTTATTACACCGTTAAAATTATGTCCTTATCACAATGTATGGCGACAATATTTTATTTGGAATTAAAGGTGCATTTTTTCCGTTTTGCATCTATCACTATTTACAAGTTTAAAGTAAAAAAAAAAAAAAAATAGAAATATTTCATCTTTACACTGATATTTAAAAAGTTTAGACCCTTATGTAAATATTTACATGTTTTTTTTTTTTATTGTAATTTTTTTTTATATATATTAAACATTTTATTTGGGTAGTTTTGGGAGGGTGGGATGTAAACATGTGATTTATAATGTAAATGTGTGTTTAAATTTAATTTTTTTTACTTTTAGTTGTAGTTTTACTTTTTGGCCACAAGATGGCGGCCATGAGTTTGTTTACATGACGTCACTCTAAGTGTAACACATGGGGTACGTTACAGCCAGAAAAAGCGAAGCTTCCGAGAGAAGCTGTCGCTTTTTCAGCGGGGGAGAGGAATCAGTGATCGGCACCATAGCCCGATACATTGATTGCCTGGCTAACGAACTGCGGGCCGGGAGCGCACGTGCACGCACGCGATCGGCCGCGGGAGCGCGCGGTAGCGCGCATGGTTCCTGTACGTAGTTTCTACGTCCAGGAACCAAAATAGGTTAATTTCGATGGATTTTCCGATCGATTTCCACAGAAGTGAATGGAAATCGATCGGAAAATCTATCAGAAAATCGATCAAAATTAAGATTGGACGTGTTGGAAAAAATTGATCTGGTAGGTAAATTTAACAGAAAATGTTATGGTGTGTACCTCGCATTACTTCGTTAACTCCTATCTAATGCACCCAATCTTGCTTTGTGGGCCGTGAATCTATAAAGCCTGGTATACACATCCAATTTTGATTGGCCAATTTTACCTCTTCCATTTGGTAGGAGAACTTACCTACACAGTCTGTTCATAGTATTCAACATCTGTAGACCCTCATGCTACTTGGAGAGTTGGAGGTGGCAAAATTGGCCAGTGATTGTCCAATTAAAATTGCAGGTGTGTATGCCTGTAGAGGTGAAACAACAGCAGTGATTTGCCGCTGTAACCCTCTAAAAGAGGGTGATGTACTGTGTAGCTGCATTTACATGTGTGAGGTAAACTTAGCATCTAAGGCGGAAATTCGCCTTAGAAATTAGCATGGTGGAACTAAAACGGCGCATGGAGAGAGAAGCCTGGGCACTCAGATGGTCACATAGACTGGTTGCTAAGGCGACTGCATCAACAGAGAGGGGAATGTTCTGGAAGCTCTGCGCGGCTATTGCAGCCAGGGAGCAGAGCGCAGGCGCAGAGGGGCTGAGCGCACGACACACAGCCAGAGGGAACTGGTTTAAACCTCAGCGCTCTTCAGTCAGTCAGTAGGCTGCGGTGAGGGAGGAAAGAGGCCAGGGAGAGAGTGGCCGCAGCAGTCACCCCATGAGGCAAAGCGGGGACCCGGCGGCAGCGTAAAGACCACCAGCAGAGTGGAGGGCAGCAATCGATCGAAATTGATCGAAATCGGCCGCAAAACGATCGATCGGCCACAAATCGGCTCAGTGTATGGGCCCCTCAAGAGTCGGAGAGATCTTCTGAGTAAAGTGACCATTCTTTTGGATGCCATTGCCAACTAACAAACTGTGGAAACTGTTTCGGTACCATATTGAAAAGATTCATTGATCCCTAAGGTTTTGCTGAGCAATATGCAGGGGTGCAGCTAAGGTTTTTGTGGCCACAAGCGGACTGTAGTAAGTGGCCCTATGGCGAAAAATGGGTGTGGCTATCCTGCATAAGCAGGCGTGGCCATAACATGTGGGTGGAGCGGAGGGCGGATTGGGGCGGGCTGTTTGCGGGGAAAAATGGATGTGGGGTGATTGAGGCGCGCGCAGCGCGCCGCACCGAGCTGTGGGCGTGGCCATGACATTGTATGGGCGGAGCTTAACCGTAGCACAGCAAATATAGCCAACTATGAGCATTAAATAATAAATGCAGCAACAGTTACCCCAGACACCAGAAAATAAAAACGCAATTTGTGCAACATTTCAGCAGAAAACAAACGCAATTTGTGAAAAATGTCAACAGAAAACAAACGCAATTTGTGCAACATTTCAACAGAAAACAAACAGAATTTGGGCCACATTTCAGCAGAAATCAAACGCAATTTGGGCCACATTTCAGTAGAAATCAAACGCAATTTGGGCCACATTTCAGCAGAAATCAAACGCAATTTGGGCCACATTTCAGTAGAAATCAAATGCAATTTGGGCCACATTTCAGCAGAAATCAAACGCAATTTGGGCCACATTTCAGCAGAAATCAAACGCAATTTGGGCACATTTTTAGCAGAAATCAAACGCAATTTGGGCACATTTTCAGCAGAAATCAAACGCAATTTGGGCACATTTTCAGCAGAAATCAAACACAATTAGGGGCACATTTTCAGCAGAAATCAAACGCAATTTGGGCACATTTTCAGCAGAAATCTAATGCAATTTGGGCCACATTTCAGCAGAAATCAAACGCAATTTGGGCCACATTTCAGCAGAAATCAAACGCAATTTGGGCCACATTTCAGCAGAAATCAAATGCAATTTGGACACATTTTCAGCAGAAATCAAACGCAATTTGGGCACATTTTCAGCAGAAATCAAACGCAATTTGGGCACATTTGCAGCAGAAATCAAACACAATTAGGGGCACATTTTCAGCAGAAATCAAACGCAATTTGGGCCACATTTCAGCAGAAATCAAACGCAATTTGGGCCACATTTCAGCAGAAATCAAACGCAATTTGGGCCACATTTCAGCAGAAATCAAACGCAATTTGGGCACATTTCAGCAGAAATCAAACGCAATTTGGGCCACATTTCAGCAGAAATCAAACGCAATTTGGGCACATTTTCAGCAGAAATCAAACGCAATTTGGGCACATTTTCAGCAGAAATCAAACGCAATTTGGGCACATTTTCAGCAGAAATCAAACGCAATTTGGGCACATTTTCAGCAGAAATCAAACACAATTAGGGGCACATTTTCAGCAGAAATCAAACGCAATTAGGGGCACATTTTCAGCAGAAATCAAACGCAATAAGGGCACATTTTCAGCAGAAATCAAACGCAATTAGGGCACATTTTCAGCAGAAATCAAATGCAATTAGGGCACATTTTCAGCAGAAATCAAATGCAATTAGGGCACATTTTCAGCAGAAATCAAAACGCAATTAGGGCACATTTTCAGCAGAAATCAAACGCAATTAGGGCACATTTTCAGCAGAAATCAAACGCAATTACAGCACATTTTCAGCAGAAATCAAACGCAGTTAGGGGCACATTTTCAGCAGAAATCAAACGCAATAAGGGCACATTTTCAGCAGAAATCAAACGCAATTAGGGCACATTTTCAGCAGAAATCAAATGCAATTAGGGCACATTTTCAGCAGAAATCAAATGCAATTAGGGCACATTTTCAGCAGAAATCAAAACGCAATTAGGGCACATTTTTAGCAGAAATCAAACGCAATTAGGGCACATTTTCTGCAGAAATCAAACGCAATTAGGGCACATTTTCAGCAGAAATCAAACGCAATTAGGGCCACATTTTCAGCAGAAATCAAACGCAATTAGGGCACAGTTCAGCAGAAATCATACGCAATTAGGGCACATTTTCAGCAGAAATCAAACGCAATTAGGGCCACATTTTCAGCAGAAATCAAACGCAATTAGGGCACATTTTCAGCAGAAATCAAACGCAATTAGGGGACAGTTCAGCAGAAATCAAACGCAATTAGGGCCACATTTTCAGCAGAAATCAAACGCAATTAGGGCACAGTTCAGCAGAAATCAAACGCAATTAGGGCACATTTTCAGCAGAAATCAAATGCAATTAGGGCCACATTTTCAGCAGAAATCAAACACAATTAGGGCACATTTTCAGCAGAAATCAAACACAATTAGGGCACATTTTTAGCAGATAAACGCAATTAGGGCTGCAAAAAGAAAAGAATTTACTCACCTGGCACTGGCAGAAGTCTTCTCTCCCCGTCTCCCGGCCGGCTCCTCAGGCGCGCAGTTCCCACGGAGCTCCCTCCCTCCTCCAATCTCCCGCGCTGATTGAATGCAGGGCTACGGGAAGATGGCCACCCGAAGCCCTGTACTGGAGACATAAATAGTCTCCAGAGCAGGGCTTCGGTGGCGGCCATCTTCCCGTAGCCCTGCTCTGCTCTGCCAGCCCCGCGGGGCTGCGGGAAAACAGTGACGTCACGCCGACGTCACGGAGCCGCCGAGGCCCCTAAGATCTTGAGGCCCCAAGCGGCCGCGTGGTCTGCTTTATGCCTCGCGGCGCCCCTGGCAATATGGCTTGGACTTGGCTACAAGGGACTGAGAATGTATAGGAACTGAATTGCTCAGTAGACCTGTCCCTACCCAAGACCCTATACCTCAGTGATGAATGGTACTGTGATCAAAGGTGTTGTATTGTAAAGTGGTTGATGATTGTACAACAAGACCTGTTGTAGCTCAATTAAAAAGTTTCTGTGTAGCTTAACCTTTTTATTCCGCAGCTTCTACCGGTGCACCGGCTGTGAAGAGTAGAAGATTGTATTTTGACCTATGATGTGCAAGGGAAGTGTATGTTGTTGAAGTGTTACTGGTTGACTACTGTTAGGTCGCAAATAAATCCTTGATATTCGCATTTGAGTCAGTGTCTAGTGGATTCCTCTCAGCTGGGCCGAGTGCCAAGGATACACCGCCTTTACACGGTTTACGTAAAGACGTGTGCTCGAGCAGACAGCGCAGGACATGCAGCGCAGACTGTGAAGGCCATCCACCTCCATGCGGCGTATTGACAGACGTTCCATTATGTGGCTATTTAGGTATGTTGTGCGCAACACAGAGGATCCATTGCAGCAGCAGAGTCAGAATCAGCGGCGCGTCCTCCTCCCCCGCCGTACAAACTACGGAGCCTTCGTTTAACAACTTTAGTTAAAGGGTCATTGTATGAAAAAACAAAAGCTGCATTTATCTTTGCCAACCTCTCGCTCAGCGAAAACTATGAGTCACCGATGTCTGAGGAGGCGTCCTTCCGAGAAGACGGTGCGTTAGGTAGAGTCGGCTACAGTGAAGTTCCACTCCTGCCACACAAAGACAAAAAATAGCTGTAATTATGTCTCAGTGCTGTACAAATGTTATTCAGGGCTGTTTCACATGGGCGGCTGGAGGGACGGCGGGCTGCCGGCGCTAAACGCTTTTCTGCTACCGTGCCGGAAAGCAATAGGCATCAGTGTCTGTCATTTCATCGTCACGTCGCGTTTTAACCCTCTGAATGCCAAACGCAGCCACCGCCGGACGCTACGACGGGATCTACCATGACTTTTACACAAACGACGCCAATGGCCATCATTGTCGGTCAAAAAACTGCTTCCATTCCTGGGGCGTAATAATAGCAGCAAGGGATGCAGCCGAAGGGGGGCCCAGAAGTTGCAGCGGCCTCATAGGGGAGAAATTTATTTTTCCTGTCCTGAGAGACGGACAACTAAGGGCAAGGAGAGAAAAAACTTTCTGCGTTCTGCACAATTGTTGTAATGACTGCACCTGCTCAGCCACTGATAAGGAATCATACACAGTTTTGCACACAAAGATTTGTAGACAGTCCATATTCAGTGTGCAGCAGGGTCTTGTGAACAGTGCCCTGTCCCCAACCTCTCTACCCTTACCCAAGTGCTGTGTACTGTAGTGATGCTGGAGGAGTCTGCAGAGCCAGTTCTGCTCCATCAGAGGAGGACAGAGTGAGTGTAATAAGCTGAGGCTGGGAACACAAGTGATTTCATGAGCGTTTTCTGGCAATTTTGGTAGCGATTTGAAAAAGCGTCAGCTTTTTGCCAGTGACTGTATAGCGATTTGCAATTAGCGTTTTTTAATTCCGATTGGTCCTTTCAATTAATTTTAATTTTGTTACAGTGTGCAGTAATTTAAAAAAACTCTAGCAAAATCGCTCTGTGTAGGTTTTGACGAGCGATTATGCCAGCGTTTATATACTTTACATTGCAGAAACGCTAAACGCGTTAGTGATTTTGGTAATCGCAATCGCTCCAGTGGAATTTGGCCCGCCCATTAACATTAGCTGAGCGTTTAGGGAAATCGCTAGCGTTTAAAAAACCTCCCTAAACGCTAAAAAAAAATCGCTCAAGTGGGTTCCAGGCCTAACTCAGTTTTCTTTCTACAGGACCGCTTTTAGGCATGAGCAAACTAGGCATCTGCCCAGGGCAACACCCACCACAAACAGCGCCACAGGAAAATATACCATAGGCTTTCTGATATCCGCCATGAATGAACTGAGGCAGGGTAATTTGTAGGCACCTGAGATAAACTCAAGGTATTCATTCATCAACATGGCTTGAAATAAGAAAAATTATTATTTTTATTTATTTATACGGTGCTATCATTTTCCTTGGCGCTGGACAACACAGATTACCTGTATGGTGGGGAGCAGCATACAAGACCGGGACTACGTCCTCCAGAACTCCCCCAGAGGCGGAGATTCCAAAATGACTCCTCCCCCTTGATTTGTGCCCGCTCCAGTATAGATAGCAAATGTGCCCCGAGTATTAGGAAGACCCCCTGCCCAGTTTATCTAGCCAGACATGCTCCCAATATTAGGTAGGTTCCCCCATTATAGGTAGGAAAATATGTCCCTAGTATAGGTAGTCAGATTTGCCCCCAGTAGGTCGTCATGATCTCCCCCCACCCTATAGGTAGCCAGCCAGATTTGCCGCAGTATTGGGTAGGTTGTCCCCCAGTAGAGCAAGCCAGACGTGCCCCCCTGTATAAGGTTGTTTGCTCTAAATCCCCCCCCCCCCCCCCCGTATAGGTAGCCAGCCAGATGTGCTTCCAGTATTAGGTAGCCCCCCTCCCCAGGTAAGATACCAGATGTATCACCCGTACTTGGCAGACCCCCTCCTCAGGTTAGATAGCCAGATGTGCCCCCAGTATTAGGTAGCCTCTCCCCCTAGTATAGATAGCCAGAGGTCCAACTCTAACTAGTGATCACTGGGTTGAATGGGCTCCCCTCTTTTTTGCTGCTTTGCCCCCCTATTCAACAAAGAAGCAGTGCATGCTCTGTCCACTCCATGTAATTTTGCACTCCAGCCTGGATACACAGCAGCCGATAGTGTTCTAGGCTTGCATAATCCAGAAATGACGCTCATATACTGTATGAGCAGCACTTCTCAAGTACGCATACCCATAACACTCCCAGCCTCGGTTACTGTGCACATCCAGACAGGAGCGCGGAAAAACGAGAAGCTCGACAGGACAGAGTATGCGCTGCTTCCTTGTCCTCTGTGCGTCTAGCAGTCAGAGTCACAAACAGGAGGCAGTGCAGCGCAAAGGAGAGAAGCCCATCCAAAACAGAGAACAGGTATGTAGAAGGATCCGACACTACACACGCTGGCATTGATGTAGTTTAATTCTAGGTACACATGATCAGTGCTGGGCCGAAATTACGCATGAGCATAATTACGCACCGTAATTCAATGCAAATTTACGCGTAAGCGATACACGTAACTTACGGTCTTACGCGTAATTATTTACGTGCAAGCAGTTAAGTGGTATCGTAATTACGCTGTGTACCGTAATTGCTAGGTATGCATAATTTTACGAAGACTTACGCATAATTTTACGCGTAATTACTAGCGTAAAAACTCCCCTTTTCTAAGAGTAGCCAATCAGTCAACATCCTAAGTAACCAATAGTATCTTCTTCCGCCCTTCAGTATATAAGCGTACTTTTTGACACATACGAATGATGTGTACACAATAGCTGTCACATTGACGGCTATTGCGTACACATCGTCCGTATGTGTCAAAAAGTATGCATTAATGGGTATTACGGCACTACGCGTAACATCGTAGCATAAGCACCTACATTACGGTATCCTTACACTTAACTGCGTAAGTTAACGCGTAATTACAGTGATGAACCGTAGATAATTTCTACTGCCTACGTAAAATTACACGTAATGATCTGTAAGCGTAGATTTTCCCATTACAACCAGCACTGCACATGATGCAATTCTGACAGATTTACTGTCAGTCTCAGATCGATTATTTCCAACAAGTCTGATCTGATTTCCAATCAATTTTTCAATCAATTTTCCGTTCATTTCCATGAAAAAATCATTCAGAAAATCTATCGGATAGCAGATTTCAAAACATCCTGCTTTCACTGATGGCTAACACAGTACAATCTAAAAATTGTCAGGAAAGAGTTAAACTGTAGCACAAAGAATGTTGCTGTCATTCTCTAGGAAAGAAAAACAAACCATAAATTTAACAGGTCTCAGATCTTTAACAGCACTGACCAAGTAAAAAACATCAGTCTGGGGGAGAGGAGAGCTGATAATTCCTGTCCGTGAATGCGTGCTGCATAAAGAAACTAATCTGAACTCAAAAGTTCTACTACTTGAGCCCATATATTATTCTTCTCACAGCAGCTTGTATGTACCCACTCATTATACTAATACTGGGCATACACGGGTCGATCTGGGGGCCGATTAGCCGCCGGATCGACCCCCGCCGTGTGCCCAATGCATCCCTGCTCGTCCGCGCGGATCGATTGCCACTCGTCCCTGCCGGCGCTTCCTTATCACCGCTCGATTCCCTGCCATTGTCTGCAGGCGGGAATCGAGCGGCATGATCAGGCCAGCTGAATATTATCAGCTGGCCGGATCAGCTGGTCGATACACGGTACAGAAACGTGCCGTGTATCCCCAGCATTAGGACAAGATCCTCAGATGACAACAGATGCTGTCATCACACACACTCTGCAGTGAGAGAGATGCAAGGATCTCTGGAATTCAGGCAGCATAGAGCAAAGCAGAAGTGATTTACTTTGACATGTGACCTCTTATCTCTCCAAGTCCTACGCCCTGCTGAATTTTAACGCCCAAGGCCATGGCCTTTGTGGCCTTCCCAGAAATCCGGCCCTGATGGTTAGCCAGATGCACCCCCAGTGTTGGGTAGCCCCCCCATATGGTTAGCCAGATGAGCCCCCCAGTGTTGGGTAGCCCCCCGCCATGTGGCTAGCCAGATGTGCCCCCAATGCTAGGTAGCCCCCCATTACGGATAGCCACATGAGCCCCCCACTATTAGGTAGCCCCCCCATTATGGATAGCCAGAAAAGCCCCCCAGTGTTAGTAAGCCCCCCCATGTGGCTAGCCAGATGTGCCCCCAGTGCTAGGTAGCCCCCCATTACGGATAGCCACATGAGCCCCCCACTATTAGGTAGCCCCCCCATTATGGTTAGCCAGATGAGCCCCCCAGTGTTGGGTAGCCCCCCCATGTGGCTAGCCAGATGTGCCCCCAGTGCTAGGTAGCCCCCCATTACGGATAGCCACATGAGCCCCCCACTATTAGGTAGCCCCCCCCCCATTATGGATTGCCAGAAGATCCCCCCAGTGCTAGGTAGCCCCCCATTACGGATAGCCACATGAGCCCCCCACTATTAGGTAGCCCCCCCCCATTATGGATTGCCAGAAGATCCCCCCAGTGTTAGGTAGCCCCCCTTGATGTGTGTATGCCCTGCATTGCAGCAGTTTGCAAGCTTTTCTTCCAGGTTCGCTGTCAGGTATGTGACCTTTAGAATAATGTAAAGATGGAAGTGCAATACAGTAATTCCTACCGTCATCTTGTAATATTTACACTAGATAAAGGGAATATACAGAACAAATATGGGTGTAAGAAGTATGTTAGGGCAGTATGGGCTGCTGGATTGAGCAGCACTGATTATTCTGCAGATATATATATATATATATTCACTGAAATAGATATCCTTACAATGTAAGGGCTGGTGCACACCGAGTGGCTTTTTGAGCGTTTCTGCAGCCGCTTGCTTGCGGCTGCGGATATGCTTGGTCAATGTATCTCAATGGGGTGGGTCACACCAGAGCGGGAGGCGTTTTGCAGAAACACATACTCCCGGGGTGAGGCATTTTTTGGATTGCGGAGGCATTTCTGCCTCAATGTTAAGTATAGGAAAAACGCAAACCGCTCTGAAAAACGGCAGATCAGAGCGGTTTGCCAGGCGGTTTTGTTACAGAAGCTGTTCAGTAACAGCTTTTACTGTAACAGTATATTAAATATGTTACCCTTAAATCTGCAGCAGCAATCCGCAAAACGCCTCATAAAAATAAAAAAAAAAGTTTAAAAATCTGCTAGCATTTTGCGGATCTGCTAGCGGGTTTTGGTGTGCACCGGGCCTAACTGTGTGTAATTATCTGACATTTGTATCTGCAGCCTTCCCCTGTATCTCGTTCACACCGTTCCATGCACACCATCTGAAACTTATCAGCAGGCTTCTGCAGGTGAGTTTGCTTTCAAAACACTTATCTTAGCGGAAGACCCACTTCAATCTCTGGCCCCTTAAAGAGAAACCGTAACCAAGAATTGAACTTCATCCCAATCAGTAGCTGATACCCACTTTTACATGAGAAATCTTTACCTTTTCTTATACGGATCATCAGGGGGCTCTGTATGGCTGATTTTGTGGTGAAACCCCTCCCACAAATGATGTCAGCGCCTCACAGCCCCGAGGTACTGACATCACACTGTGGGAGCCTTGTTGCATTGTGGGAAACAACAACTGTTTGCAACTGCCAAAAAAGCAAGCAGCATCTCCTTCCACTGACATCACCTGCCAACAGTAAAAATGTCACCATGTGATAAATGTCAGAATGTAAATCAGGGAGAAGAAAGATTTTACAATGGGCAAACACTAACTAAATAATTTATCAAAAATTATTGTAAAAATTAAGCACTTTTTTATTACATTATTTTTACTAGAGTTCCTCTTTAAGGACTAGACCACTGGTACAAAAAGAAAACGGGCCTACATACATCATGCGGCACAGACCCATCACTCTTAACCACTTAAGGACCAGGGCTTTCTGCAGTGATCGGTGCTGCGTGGACTCTCCAGCCTGCAGCACCGATCAGGATTGAGCCTTGGCGATCAGACTTCCCCCCTTTTTTCCCCACTAGGGGGATGTCCTGCTGGGGGGGTCTGATCGCCGCTGGCTGTTTGTGATCTGCGGGGGGGCTCCTCAAAGCCCCCCTCCGCAGCGTTTTCAGCACTCCCTCCTTCCCCTTACCTCCCTCCATGGGCTGCGCAGGACGGATTTACCATAAGGCACTGGAGGCATGTGCCTACAGGCGCCTGAGGTTGGCAAGGCGACTCACTCTCCTCCCCTAGTGCCTCCCTCCCTCCTTCTCTATGCAGAGTCCTGAGCGGTGTGTAAATGAGAGGTTACCCACCTGGGTCTCTGCATTTCACTGACAAAATCTCCATTCATTCAGGGCACTACTTGGGGGAACCTTTAGCTACTTAAAGGGATACTGTAGGGGGGTCGGGGGAAAATGAGTTGAACTTACCCGGGGCTTCTAACGGTCCCCCGCAGACATCCTGTGCCCGCGCAGCCACTCACCGATGCTCCGGCCCCGCCTCCGGTTCACTTCTGGAATTTCAGACTTTTAAGTCTGAAAACCACTGTGCCTGCGTTGCCATGTCCTCAATCCTGCTGATGTCACCAGGAGCATACTGCGCAGACACACACCATACTGGGCCTGCGCAGTCCGCTCCTGGTGACATCAGCGGGAGCGAGGACACGGCAACGCAGGCGCAGTGGTTTTCAGACTTTAAAGTCTGAAATTCCAGAAGTGAACCGGAGGCGGGGCCGGAGCATCGGTGAGTGGCTGCGCGGGCACAGGATGTCTGCGGGGGACCATTAGAAGCCCCAGGTAACTTCAACTCATTTTCCCCCGACCCCCTACAGTGTCCCTTTAATAGCGAGGATAGCTCTGGCTACCTAAAACTAAGGGGCACATGTAGCTACCTATGCCAGGCAAGAGAGGTGAGAGAGAAGTGACAGCGGGGCCAGCCAGGACACTAACGGCATACCTCCCAACTTTTTGAGATGAGAAAGAGGGACACTTAAGCCACGCCCCTTCCACACCCCTGATCACGCCCCCATCACACCCCTAGTCACACATATCATAAAGATTTCATAAGAAAAATATGTTGTTTTATAATTCAAACCACACTGGTCCTTCCTATCCTGGTTCATTTCCCTTCATATTAACATTTTAAAATTAGTAATATATCAATTTAAAGAATGGGAATCAAATTTAAAGTGAATCAAACATATTTTTAGTAGAGAAATATATATATTTACATAGAAAGAGGGACAAAATCCTGAAAGAGGGACAAATGAGGAGGAAAGAGGGACAGGGCTCCCAAAGAGGGACTGTCCCTCCAAAAGAGGGACAGTTGGGAGCTATGTGCGGTTCGGCGGGGTAGGTTGATGGTGGGCAAAATCTAGGGTGCCGGGACATCTCTACCTATAGGCTCCTGTGATGTAAATCCCGGCCTGTTCAGGAGTTCTTCAGCTGGAATTTTGGCTTGGAACAGAACGTCTACAGAGCCTCTGCATCACAATGTCACTTCATCCTCCATTGTTCCGCGACTCCACGGAAAGCCACTTCTGTAACAATGAGCGTGCGCCGAAGGGCAGAGATCACCATAGAGACCATAATATTTAAATATTTGTTTTACACAAGAAAGAAAATATGAAAATGGGTCTTGTCACTTTGTCAGCGCGAGCCGCGTGTCCCTGACGCGAGAGTCACATTGGGGCCGGCTGTCGTGAAGACGTGTAATTACCATGACAAAGTAAGGGCGCTAATGGCGACAATGTACGTCGGGGATCAGAGGAGGTGACTTCAGCCGGAAAGAGAAGGTGACAGCGGGCGCAGAATCTCCGCGGGAAAGGGCCGCATAAACATGGCTCGTCTCGCAAGTTATCCGCGTCGCGCCAAGTGTCAGCTGTGAGGAGTAAATTACAGGCAACGGGTCAATCGGCCGTCCGCTATCTGAATAATACGAGTGCCCTGCAGCAAAAACACTGACGACAATGAATCTGAGGCCGGCTTCTCGCACAAATGTTTCAACGCAAGACAATCGGACTGGCGGAGTTTCCGTGCCGTCAAAGTGGGAGAGGGGAGGGGCAAGGCAATCCGTGGACCGAGAAGGCGCAAGGAAGACAATACCAGGAGCCAATAGTGCAATTTATTAAAGTGTACCCAATAGGGATGGTCGGATATGTGGATTTCCGATTCTGAAGAAATTCTACTTTTCACCAATTCTGATTTCACAGATTTCTGATTTACGATTTCCAAGGAGTCTTTTTTTTTTTTTGTTGCCATTTTTTGCATTCTCTGATTGGCCAATAGCCAAATGCTTCTGAGTTAACTCTTCATTCTTTGATTGGTCCAATGCTCACGTCCCTGTTCCAATGGAGATGTGTATACAGTTGATCCTCTGGGCAGCGGAAGTGTCAGACACGTCTTCAGCTTCTCTTGGGTTTCAGCAACATCAACAATTTCCCCAAAAGCCAGACAGGAGAAATACCTACTAACAGCTTGTACAATTAGCTGGCTGACTTAAGGGTTGATTCACTTTGTAGGACGAGATCCCCGCACGTTGGCCCAATAGGCTGCTTTTCAAGTGACAGACAACCTTTTGGGCCAATCGAAGTGCGGTGATCTCGTCTTACAAAGTCACTGGACCAGACAGGGTCCAAGGTGGGACAATTGGAGCAGCCGTTAGTTTTGGGGGTAGCGCGAGTAAGTTAGTAGCGCATGCTACAGCAGTAGCAAGCCTATTATGAAAATGTACTCGTGCTGCCACACTAAGCTGCTCTGCTTGAGCAGTGTAGCTTAGTGAATCAACCCCTAACTGTGAGCCAGATGTAGCCATCTAAAGAGCCACATCTGGCTCCCGAACCATAGGTTCCCTACCCCTGCTCTACAGTGTATCATAACATGTCCTACTTTACCTGCTGATCAGTGCTCTCTGCTCTTCCCCGCCATGCAGTACGGAGGGTCTGTGTGTGCATCCAACAGGAAGGCCCCGCATTTGCTTCACGTTAGACAGAGGGCGGGTTTTCCACATGGCTGCACTCTTCTCTTCTGGATTTATTGCTTGGTCTGGATGTCACTGCAATCTGCAGAGGATCAGCCATCGGCCATGTAACTGGTTGCGGCAGCGTAGCACACTGCATGAAGTGTGTTACCACTAAACAATTGGCAAGTGAAGCATACTTTCCATTGACTGTATGCTTCACTGTACCCGGCGCAATGTGAACATAATGTGTAGCACTGCTGTCCGATCTGTTGCGTTCCTGTTATTACTAGGGATGCTCATTTATATTCAGTGGAAATACCGCATTACCGCAACTCAGTAATTTTAGTCCAGTCACAGAACTCGGAAGCATTGGTCCAATCAGAGAATGCAAAAAATTACCAAAAAAAAAAAAAAAACCTACTCAGAAACTGGAAAACAGAAATCGGACATCCGTGGAACTCTTAACCTCTTGACGACCAGCTAACGCCGATTGGCGTAAACTGGTCGTCTGCGGGTTACCATGGAAACGGCCACTCGATCGAGCGGCCTTTCCATGTCAGTTCACGGAGGGTGTCTCCGTGAACAGCCGGAGAGCCGCCGATAGCGGCTCGCCGGCAAAATGTAAACAGGCGGGGAAGAAATCCCCGCTGTTTACATCATACGGCGCTGCTGCGCAGCAGCGCCGTAAGTCAGATCGGCGATCCCCGGCCTCTGATTGGCCGGGGATCGCCGGCATATGATAGGCTGAAGCCTATCCCACAATGCCAGCAAGGGAGAGGGAGGTAAGGGGAGGGAGGGAGCGCACAAAACGCTGCGGAGGGGGGCTTTGAGGAGCCCCCCCCCGCTACCCACTAATGGCCGGCGGCGATCAGACCCCCCCAGCAGGACATCCCCCTAGTGGGGAAAAAAGGGGGGTAGTCTGATCGCCCTGCTGCACTGCTGATCGGTGCTGCGGGCTGTAGAGCCCACGCAGCACCGATCAGTGAAAATTCCCCTGGTCGGCAAGTGGTTAATCAGCATTGACGTAAATTGAAATTTCCGCGGAATCGGACATTTCCGATCATCCCTAGCTGTCACAGGGAACGCAGTGTGAACGTGGCCACGGTATAAACATACCTCCCAACTTTTTGAGATGAGAAAAGGGGACACCGAAGCCACGCCCCTGCCACACCCCTGGCCACGCCCTAACCACGCCTCTAGTCACGCATACCATAAAGATTTCATAAGAAACATATGTTGTTTTATAATTCAAACCACATTGGTCCTTTCTATCCTGGTTCATTTTCCTTCATAGTAACATTTTAAAATTAGTAATTTATCAATTTAAAGGTTGGGAATAAAGTTTAGAGTCAATCAAACACATTTTGTAGTAGAGAAATATATATATTTACATAGAAAGAGGGACAAATGAGGAGGAAAGAGGGACAGATGGACAGGGCTCCCAAAGAGGGACTGTCCCTCCGAAAAAGGTATAAATTCCCCTTGCGCTCTGAATTCTGCGAGATGCGTCTCTCTTCCCTCGTGTGTCGCGGCGGATCCATCGCTCTCTCTCCGGGGAGGACTCTCTTTTCTCCCCCGCTGGTCGAGCACTAAAAGGTGGGCGTGTCACGCAAATAGCAGCTCTAGTGAAACGATGGCCGCGCAGTTTAATGTTTCTTAATGTAACTGTTGAGAAAAGAGTCATATTATAGGCTTGCATTACCCTAAGTATTCCCAGCGGGTTATACGCTTTTAATGGAGGCATTAGCGGGATCAGCCATTTACATTTCCAGTTTAACCCCCTCAGTGCTGTTAGGCCCATGTCAGCTCCGCGGCGCTCCAGAGCCGCTGCCAGGGTGGAACCAGCATGGGTAAGTCACTGGCAATAAGGCCCAGACTTGCTGTGTGGCGATTACCGAATGGGAAGCTGTGCCTGGCAGTGAGATTATTGGTGGGGGATAGACAATTCCTATTGAATCCCCAATTCCTATAAACAGGCTCCTAGATTTCACCTGAAACAATCCTTTATCATTTTCTGTAAAACTATAGATTATACAGGTGTCCTCCAACATCAGCAGCTCAAAACAGCGCAAAAGGGTGCAGGAAAATGTGGACGCACCTTGCACCACCATAGGCCGTAACGCGAATAATGGCTACAGCATCGCTCAGACAATCATTGAACAGTAATTTGGTTCAGGCTGCCAGAAATAGCTGACAGTCAAATTACATCTATTCCACGTGGACCTGGAGGGGGAATAGTAATTAACGCTGCCAGGACTTTTGCAGGAGCCGGGTTTTTGCATGTGTGCACCAGCTAGCCTTCCCCCCCAGTCCGCTAAAAATCATCAGCTAACCTGATTATCCACATGTGGGATGGGGCTCAATCCAGCCTGAATCCAGGAGCATGGCGCCCCAAGGACCAATGGCACTCCAGGCAATGGCCTGGAATGCCTTTGCCTAAAAATGGCCCTGGGGATTTGGGAATCACAGGTGCTTTACGATTTCCTGTAAAGTGCCACCAGTGAGTCCTTAGCCTAAATGACTTTCCTAGCGCTTTTGGAATTGCTGGCCATTGTGCATGGGTCCAGCTGTAATGGAAATGTTGTAAAAAAAAATACGCATTTGTATTAATTATGTTATTTACACAATATTTCTTTGTAAATCATTTAGTTAGTGTTTGCCCGTTGTAAAATCATTGTAAAATCTTTCCTCTCCCTGATTTACATTCTGAGATTTATCACTGGTGATGAGAGCTTTAGTCCTGCTGGGTGATCTGTACAGAATGTTCGTTACTGTGCGTTCTATACACAGAGGGAGATGCTGGTTGCTTTGCAGTTGAAAAAAGCCATTATTTCCCACAATGCTCCGAAGTTTACAGACAGCAAACTGTCAGGACCATGGCATCATACTGTGGGAGGGGTTTCACTGCAATATCAGCCATACAGACCCCCCTGAGCGGAATATAACCCTGCATTTCAACTTTGCTCTAAAACATTATTTACAGTATATTATATGCAACCAGCATTTTTTTTTTTTACTAGACCAGCATTGGAAGGGTTACACAGGGCTTTAAAGTTTCTGGAGATTTCTGAAGACGCATCTGAAGCTGAAATAGATACATTTTGTTTACATAAATGTATCTAAGTGTTGAATGTGACTCATCTCTCTGGGCTGGTGCACACCAAAACCCGCTAGCAGATCCGCAAAATGCTAGCAGATTTTTAAACGCTTTTTTTTATTTTTATGAGGCGTTTTGCTAGCGTTTTGCGGATTGCTGCTGCGGTTTTCAGTATAGTAGATTTCATATATTGTTACAGTAAAGCTGTTACTGAACAGCTTCTGTAACAAAAACGCCTGCAAAACCGCTCTGAAGTGCCGTTTTTCAGAGCGGTTTGCGTTTTTCCTATACTTAACATTTAGGCAGAAACGCATCCGAAATCCAAAAAATGCCTCACCCAGGCATTTTTCGTTTCTGCAAAACGCCTGCCGCTCTGGTGTGCACCACCCCATTGAGATACATTGACCAAGCAGATCCGCAGCCGCAAGCGGATCTGAAAACGCCCAAAAAGCCGCTCGGTGTGCACCAGCCCTCTGACTGAGAAGGAGTTGGAGGACAGCCAAAGAGTGTGTAACATTTCGCAATACATACATGTAACTAAATAGAATGTAACAATCTGAACTTCTGCATATCTCTCCACGGAACTTTAAACCTCTGTGTTTAACCCTTCCAATGCTGATCTAGTAAAAAAAAAATGCTTTTTGCACATAATATGCTGTAAATAATGTTTTAGAGCAAAGTTGAAATGCAGGGTTATATTCCGCTTTAAGCTACATACACACGGGGCACAATTCTCCCCCGTTGCATGAGACCAAGGAGCGACAGCTCCCCGGCGGCGACAGCTATCTACACGTCTCGCCAGAAAGGCAGAGACGCGGCGGAAGCTGTCTGTGAACTGAGCAACCCCCAGCCAGATGCTCCATTCACTTGCATTGGGTCTCCTGTCGCTAGTCCGCATACACACGCGGACTAGCGACAGTTGCGGCGAAGCTGCAGCGACAGCTGTTGCCGGCGATTGAACAAGTTAATCGCATGGCGACAGCTCAGAGTAGCGACAGTTTGGGGCGCGCGCGTCATACACATGGGTGACCTGTCGCCGCAACACGCGCGTGTCACGTGGTTGCGGCGACAGCCGTACCTCGTGTGTATGAGCCATTAGAGAAAAGGTAAGTATTTCTCCTGGGAAAGGGGGTATCAGCTACTGATTCAATCCTTGGTTACAGGTCCTCTTTAAAACCAAGATTCTGATTATCCTGATGAATTCCATTTGGTTTGCGGAAGAGAGAAGCATGTCATCCCATGTGTGCAGCGTGTTATAGGATAACTAATATGAACAGTTTTTCTTTCAGCTTCCCGATGGGTCAGCAGCATCATACAAATCGCTGAGCACACATGAAGATCCCATGTAAGGCCCAGTGCACACCAAAACCGCTAGCAGATCTGCAATACGCTAGCGGTTTTGGGAGCTGATTTCAGAGCGATTCTAGGTATGTTTAGAGAGGTTTTCTAAACATACCTAGCGGCCGGTTTTGCGTGCGTTTTTGTGTAGCAGATTACACATATTGTTACAGTAAAAGCTGTTACTGAACAGCTACTGTAACAAAAATGCCTTGCAAACCGCTCTGAACTAGCGTTTTTCAGAGCGGTTTGCGTTTTTCCTATACTTTACATTGAGGACGAAACGCTTCCGAAAACCGCAAACGCGCAGCAGGAGGCGCGTTTGCAGCTTGGCAAAAACCGCAAACCGCCGGTGTGCACCATCCCATTGCAATACATTAGACAAGCGTTTTTATAGGCGGATGCGGCCGGCGGATCGCTCCAAAAACCGCTCGGTGTGCACTGGGCCTAAGGCTCTGCAGCTGGTAAACATGTTGTTATAAGCCAGTGCAGGTTACAGAATAACACAACTGGTGATACATCCCCATAAATGATTAATTCTGAGTGTGGAATCCGCCCTCCTCCGCTGCATGCCGCCTCTGATCTCTGCATAGCTGTCCGCACACATGGAGGTCAGGCAATCTATTGTTTTCAATCAAGCTGCCATCTAATGTTCCAATTTTACCTCCCAATCCACCTTCTGCTCGATCGCATTGGATCAAATCAAATACTTTTGATGGCACCAATCAACAACAAACAATTGGATTATCAAACCATTTTTTGGGGGGGATTGATTCTGTCTGAGATGAGCTGAACACAGGAGGACAGGAGAAAATGCTGGGACAAGTTGAGGAGAAGCTTTCTGCTAATTCTTCCCTCAGGATATTACACAGCTCTGCCTCTTTGCAGAGTAGACTGACACTTGTTGTAAATAAAGCAGACAGGTCTGCTAAATGTGACGCACATCATTCATTTGTAAGACCGCAGATCAGGGGCGTTGCTAGGATCCTAAGCGCTTACGAGCACTCCAGATGGAAAATGGGTGTGGCCATGCACCAGAATGTGGGTGTGGTCATGGGTGGAGCCAAATTTGCATGAACTTAACAACAGTCTAAGTAGGCCTGCCCAGCAAAATGTTGGATGAAGCCCCCTCAATAAAAAAAAAGGAACATATCACGCGCGCATGCGCACTGGCGGCTGCAACCGCCGGAAAAAAAAGACCTAGAGCCTGTTTTTAAACGGGCTTGGGTCTACTAGTATCACATAAAGAGGCAGTGTCACTTGCACATAACTAGGAAGCGTTGCCTGGCTTCTGCACTGGCTGGTCTAGCTTTCTGCTGGGCGGGCTGCCTGCCACCAGGTTATCTGCCAGTCCCCCATAGCATTCCCTCACCTTCTAGTGGACCCCCTCCTATGCTCCCACAGGCCTCCCACTGATGCACCACAACTCCCAGCATGCCCCATAGAAGAGCCACAGCTCCCTGCATGCCCCCATAAAGGCATTACAGTGCCCAGCCTGGCACCACAGCACCCAGTATGCTCACATAGAGGCACCAGAGCACCCAGCATACCCCCAATTGATGCACCACAGCTCCCAGCATGCCCACCATTGAGGCAACACAGCTCTGCCTGGGGGACATCCAGGTCACCCCAGAATAGATCCGGGGCACGTGCCACTGATCTTTGGGGCTAGCAACGCCCCTGCCACAGATCCATTATTACTTGCCCCAGACTCACTGTTGCCCTCCTCTCTTCATTGGCTGCCTCCATCCTTCTCGGAGGTACAGAGAAGTCCAGAGCAGGGACAAGGTCCTCCAGCACCCAAGGCTGAGACACCAAAGTGCGCCCCTCCATCCCTCCCACCCCAGCCGTCACACACTGATTGCTATTAGACTAAGAGGGCCACAGGGCCCACAACCTCCCCAACACCTTAATATCTAGTTATCTGGCTTGCAGTCACTGCTATGTATCCCCTTTTCTTATTTCTTTCTGCTTCATACACAATTAGGAATGACAACTGAATGAATTGTGTTCCCCCTCCTACACTGCGCCCTGAGGCTGGAGCCTCTCCAGCCTATGCCTCGGCCCGGCCCTGAGAGACCCGCTGATTCTGTGCACGGAAAACTCTTGCATGGCTGCTGGAAAAACGCTGCTTTGAGTATTCTGCCGTTTTGCTTTAATAGCAGCTCTTTGAAATGAATAACATACTGTTAGCACCCAGCCAGACCTGCGAGCAGCTTTTAATATGCGTGATGTAGAATTGGAACGTTAGAAAGCTTGCAGGAGAGGGAGGGGAGGAAAACGGCACTCAGCCTGGTAAAGACAACTTATGGAGAAACACTGCGAAGGTTCAACGGAGGAGAGAACATAGACTGTGTGTAGCATGGAGGACGTACCCAGGTACCCTCCATTCCTTAATCCTCTCTGGCCACAGCAGCACAACAACAGTTCCACCCTCTCATTGGTCCTATATCGTGCAGGCTCTCAGCTGTGGGGAATATGTCAGCAGTAAATAAAGGAATAGAGGGATCTAAGTGTAAACACCGTATTCCAATAGCAAATATACAAATCGAGTTAAAAAAGGTAAAATCGACTTACAGACGGGGACCTGAACCACAACGTACCCCAAGATAAAAAAGCACTTAAAGAGGAACTGTCGCGAAAATCTTAAAATTTTAAACATCTACAAATAAGAAGTTAATTTCTCCCAGAGTAAAATGAGCCATAAATTACTTTTCTCTTATGTTGCTGTCACTTACAGTAAGTAGTAAAAAATCTGACATTACTGACAGATTTTGGACTAGCCCATCTTCTCATAGGGGGTTCTCAGGGTTTTCTTGATTTTTAAAAGCACTTAGTGAATGGCAGTTGGCTGCCACGTCCACCTGCCAAAGCAGTGTGCAGTGAGCAGGGAGGCTGGCCAGCATCTTTGTATTAATCATATTCAGAATCAGGGAATGTCTTTATAAATAATAAAGGCCATGCTGAGAATCCCCCATGAAGAGATGGACTAGCCCAAAACCTGTTGGTAATGTCAGATTTCGACTACCTACTGTAAGTGACAGCAACGTAGGAGAAAAGTAATTTATGGATCATTTTACTCTGGTAAAAATGAACTTCTTATTTGTATGTGGTTTATATCTTAAGATTTTCGCAACAGTTCCTCTTTAAAATATAAAAGATCCCAGATCCATAGGGTGTCGTGCGAACTCCAACCCTAGTGGTTCTCACTCTAGCGAGGACACTAGCCATCCAGGTATATCTTACTATCACCGCCTGTCACCATGTACTGAGCATGGGAGTGCGGTGGGTGTTAGGGAGACTTGCCTAAGGTCTCCTACTGAATAGGTGCTGGCTTACTGAACAGATTCGAACCCTGGTCTCCTGTGTCAGGGGCAGAGACCTTAACCATTACACCATCCAGCTACTCCCATGCGCGCCCCAGTCGCGCTCCCGCCACCCGAGGCATTCTGTGACTGTGTAGTACCACTGCACCGGCGCGTTTTTTTCCCAGGCCTGGGACCGCTATTGGGAGCGCACACGGGTGGGTTGCGTCTGCGCGGACTGGCCCAAGATAACGGGCCTTCTACCGGCCATCCAGGAGGCGGAGGACAGCAGCGAGGGAGCGATCTGTGTGGAGGGGGCTGGAGGAAGACTCAAGTATATATAAAACGTTTCACCCCTTTCGTCTCAGATACACTTTGAAATCTGTTAGCCTTCATACTGTATGGAGGTAGTAAAATTGGTCTGTTATTGGCCAATCAAACTTGAAGGTGTGTACCAGGCTTTATACTGGCGGCTGGCAGTACACTCAGTGGCGTAGCAACAGGGGGTGCAGAGAAGTGATGAGCGTAATGACCTAATTACGACTACGCTGACTTTCACGTAATTCACGAAATTCCGATTACAGTAATTGCGGTAGTACAGTACAGTAATTACGTAATTACGATCTTTTTCGTAACAGAAACAAATCGGAATTTCGTATTTAATGCGGAAATTCCTCCGTTCTCAAAATTGTTTTTCAGTCCAGAGCCTCTTGATACATTTAAAGCAAAAGCACTTGCATTATCAGATATTGCAAGGCCCTAAACCAAGCGTCTCAGCATGCATGACCGCTATGTGCACCTTGACAAAGAGCACCTGTCTTAGAAGTGGCTGCAGGTAGAGCCTCCTGATACGTTTAAAGCGACAGCACGTGCCTTTGCATTATCAGTAATTGCAATCAATGGGCTTGATTTACTAAACCGTGATAACGCATATCATGGCCACAGTAGCGTTTTTGCTTTTTGCGCAATTGCAAATTTCTGAAAATTTGCGATTGCGCTCAAAAACGCTAGCGCAGCCTTAATATGAGTTATTATGGTTTAGTGAATCAAGCCCAATGAGTGAATTTGCATAATTACGATTAGAAACGAGATTATATCCATTTTCATAATTAAAATGTCTGTTTGTATAGGAAACACGAAATTAAGAAATTTCGCGTTTTACGCAAATTTGCCCTGAAACGCGAAATTGCACGACGGAAATTACGCTTATGGAATTACGATTTGTATGGCAATTACAGAATCACAAATTCGCGTCCGTAACTACGGAAACGCAAAATTACGCAAATTTCAGCACAAACACCAGTGC